>NC_067408.1:31542027-31842027 GCF_009764475.1 Pristis pectinata | reverse complement strand
TCTAAAACCTGGTGGATTGACTGGTGCCCAAAAACCATGCATCCTATATTTCTGGCTTTCAAACGGGGACAATATGACATAGGAGCAGAAATAGGGCATTCGGCCCATCGAGTCTGTTCCGTCATTTGATCATGGCTGATTTATTTTTCCCTCTCAACCCCATTCTCCTGCCTTCTCCCCATAACCTTTCATGCCCTTACTAATCAAGAACCTATCAACCTCCGCTTTAAATGTTGTGCTGACATTTTATCCTGCTCTAGGATCTATCTAACCATTCCCTCCCACATAGCCCTCCATTTTTCTATCATTCATGTGCCTATGTCACTTCTTGTTAAGGATTTGATTTCATTTTTCACCAACAGAGCCACCCCATGCAGTATAGAAAACTGTGTAGATTGGGGATTAGTCATTCATAAAATGCATGACTGAGAAGTTGATTCTTTGAGAGAAGTTGCTCTGACTCTTTATAAATGGTGGTGATGAGGTTGAGCAGTGGACATAAGTACCATGTGCCAGATTGAGAGAGGGAAAAAAACGTCCTTTTATTCGGCAGACGATGTGTACAAAGTTGTTTAAATTATGTGAAGCTTAAAAAGATGGGGAAGCAATGATAAACTGACTCCTTACTGAGTTGGAGAGCGAAAGAAAAAGGTTTGAGGAATGTAGGAAGAAAACTTAAGGAGTGGGCAACAACTGCAATATCTCGAGGCTCAGACATGATCAATATAACATGAAAGGTGGGACTCTACAGAGATGACAACAACGGGACAGGTCAGGGAAAGGAGAAAAGCAGGAGAGTCGATATTGTAATTGTGCAAACCTGCAACTTTTTTTGCAAAGTTGCAAGAAACCAAGGAAGGCTATGCTCTATGCAGTGCAGCATCAGCCCAGCGTTCCTGGTGAAGAGGGAGAATTGGAGATAAATATTTCAGTTTGACCTTGTCATCATTTGCAGGATGTAATTGGAATCCCATGCCACAAGTTGTATGTTTATCTATACTGAGGCTGCAAAATATGATGTGTGTAATGTATGAAACCTGATTATTGGAACAGGCTCAAAAACATGCAGAAAATGTAAGAGGAAAGTTTCCCTTGTGGGTGGCTTTATAGTTTTATTCGCCGACTTGCTGAGAATATGTGTAAACTCATTTGTGGGTGTTTCTGGTAAAACATGTTATTGGGACCAACAGGGCACCAGTTCACCAGGAATAGTACTATTATCTCATCCTGTATTTAAGCATGACTGCAGATCCTCTGTTCCATGTTAGGAAAATATGGGTTTATCAGAAGAGGCTCTTGGCAATAAGGAAGCCACTAAGTATGTTCCCTAGGTGTACAGAACCATGTGGGTGGTCCCAGATCTGACCAGACACATTTGCCTGTCCTTGTCACATGATGAAATACACAGCCTCAACGTACAATTTTGCTTGGGAAGAGCTGACAGGGCATGGCACTGCAGTATTAAAGGTGACTAGTGGACAACATTTCCCTTGGTTTGCTTGCATTAAAAGGAAAGGATGTGAATTATCACTGCATGACTAAATCCTGAAACCTGCTATACTGACTGGTATCTAACACCATTATTCAGTTCCTGCAGGGTTGGTATCCTCCCAGGCCACCTCATGGAAATGTGCCTTGTGGTTTTTGTACTCCACTTTTCCAATTTCTTGATTTACCAATTTAAAAGTTCTTTTAAAATGTAACTTGGCATATTTTGATATAAAAGATGTCTACAGTAATAGGTTGAAACTTTTTATTTCATCATAAAGCTGTAGCCTGGTCAAAGGCCTATTGGTGGTGCCATTTCCAAATTATTCAGAGCTTTGCAATCATAGTGGTTGAAGAATGAGGAATCAACAAAGAGGATTGAAATGGCCAAATGTGAAGTTGACAAAAATAAGGTGAGAGCCTCTGCAATAGATGAAATGGGGCAGAGGGAGTAATGTTCCTCTCGAGCAAGGCAGTTCAGTGTTGGAGAACTAAGGAGGCATATGGAGTTGAGATGCAGATGAACCAATACATAATTGAGGAACGTAATGGGTCTGAGGGACGCAGGACTTGTTTCTGTTCCTGTATTGCAGAGATGGAACTTTGAGATTCACACTTTGTCATGAAGTGCCTGAAGTCCAGGTTAAAATTAAATAAGATGCTGATGTTGTGAAGAGCTTGAGCGAATGGTGCCAGAGGAGAGTGCAATTCATGACAAGATGATGACAAATCTTTTGTCAGGAGCCAAAACTTGCCCAGCATGAATGCTCAACAAACAATGCTGTATCTTCAGTGGAGTGGTTTGATGCACAAATGCTGAGCAGAAGTTAGGATGACAAGCTTTGGCATTTGTCTTGGAGAGATACAACACAGAAACAGGTCTTTAGTCCGCTGAGTCCACACCAATCAATATTTACAGTAATCCTACTCTAACTTCATTTTATTCTCCTCACATTCCCATGAGCTCCCCCGGATTCTAGCACTCTTCTTAACTTGCCAACTCTCACATCTTTGAGATATGGGAGAAAGCTGGAGCACCTGGAGAAACCCACATGGTCAAGGGGAGAATGCACACACTGCACCTGAAGTCAGGATTGAACCTGGTCACTGGAGCTGAACCACTATCCTGCCATTACATAATTTTTAAATAAATCTATGGTAATAATGCCTTTTAATTTTTATACTATTTAAATCAATTGTTTTTAAATGTCTCTGATTCTCCGAGACATCTAGAAATAGCTCCTATTAGTCTTGGTACGGAAGTGACCAAAAGTCAGTGCAGGTTATGGTAAAATGTGTTTCATGTGAATGGCCGTTAATGGTTGTTGATCTTTCCCCCACCCCCCACCCCCCCCACACACACACAGAAAAAGTTGTGCTCACTGATTTAATATATTCTATGGATAATGGAAAGGATTCAAAGTATAGGATGGTACCTTATGGGATCTGACATTTATATTGTGTAAATTAATTGGGAATTGAAATTGTTTAGTGAAAGAAGCTGGTTGTTGTCCCGGTTGCCTGATACTTTAATTCTCCAATCCATTCCCACTTTGATTTCTGTCTTTTGGCCTCTTGCATTGTTCCAACAAAGCCCACTGTAGAATTGAGGAGCTGCATCTTCCTATACTGGGAATTCTGATGGAAGAGTTTTCAACCTGTAACATTAATTCCACATTTTGTTTTTACAAATGCTGCCTGACTTATTGGCTATTTCCAGTACTCCGTTTCATTTCCAATTTCCAGTGACTACAGTGATCTGTATTTCACAATTTCCTATTGTTTGTTTTTTCTGTCTCTCCTCTCTTCTCATTCATCTCCTTTTATTAGTATTTCCTCCAGATGGCTTCTTTAACCAACAAGTGTTCATCCTCGTTTAGTGGCACCACACATTTGAGTCAAGGTTTCTTTGTTTTCTTCTCATCACAGACATTTCCTTCATTCTGTGGGAAGAGAAATGGAGCTAATGTTTCTCAGAACCGGGAAGGAGACAAAGACCTCTTCGAGGTATGCCTGCCTTGAAGTTTTTCTCCTCTCTTCAACGGTACTGCCTCTTTCCACTTTCTTTCCAGTCCTGATGAAGGGTCTCGACTGGAAATGTCGACCGTCCATTTCCTCCATAGATACTTCCTGACCTGCTGAGTTCCTCCAGCTTCTTGTACGTTGCCAAGACACAAGAAGCATGTTAAGCTGCTGGGAGGTTGGATGTCTGTGATGGGATAAAACCAGGGCGACTCTGGAGATGAGCTGTAAACATGGGTATCTGGGTCAATGAGTGAGTGGAAACAGTTGGAGAGTGAGAACGTAGACAAAGCTCAACTAGTTTATTGCATTTTTCCCTTGCTTTTCTTTGGAGTGGAGGACATGCCCAGCCTAACCTGCTTGCTATGTCTTCCTGTTCTGCATTTACATCTCCTATGGTCTTTTACTCTGTTCTTGCTCTCTGTCTGCTCCCATTCACTCATTGACCAGATAATCTTGTTCGCAGCTAACCCCCGTGGTTTTACCATATCAGAGACATCCTCCCTCCCAAACCCTCCCTACAGCCTAACAAGCTGCTTTTGTCTCTTTCCCAGTTCTGACAAAGGGTCTTTGACCTGAAACATTAGCTCTTGTTTCCCTTCCCACATATGTGGCCTGATCTGCTGAGAAGTTCCAACATTTTCTGGGCTCTTTTAATTTCAGATTTCCAGCAGCAACTGTTTTGTTTGCTTTTCATTTTCTGTTTCTCCACTCCCCTTTCTCAGCTACTGCATGCACACTTTAACTTGGTTCTGATGGAAGATCATTGACCTAAATTGGTATCTGTCTGCTTCCACAGATGCTGCTCAACCTGCTGAGAACTTGCATTTTCTGTTTATACTTCAGCTACCCAGTGTTGTTTTGGGATTCATTAGTCCAAAATAATGTAATCCCTAATAATTTATCTCCTGATTATGTGCAAATTACATCTTTATTTGGATTTATCTTGCACGCAGATTTCATAGGTGAGTAGCCAACCAATAAACATTGAAATTGGCAAATTTGGAGGTCTGCATCTTAGTCATAATCCTGCTGCCAGTGGAAACACAAGAAGTAGACCTTGCAGCACTTTGAACTTGCTCCACCATTCAATAAGGTCACGGCTGATTTTTACCATGCCCTCAATTCCATTTGCCTACCCAGCTCCCCGTAGCCCTGAATCCCTATAGTTTAAAAATCTATTTTAGCCTTGAATACTTTGTGACTTAGCCTCCACATCTTACTATTTGTAGAATCTAAAGATTTGTTACCTCCTGAAAGAGGAAGCTCTTCCTCAATCCCATTTTAAATAAATGACCCCTTTTTCCTGCTTAAAGATTGAATTATTACCTTATTGACGTGCACAGATTTGCATGTAGTGCTTGTGCTAAACTGGGTGCTCCAAAGTAAGTAAATGAAGTAGAGTCATGGAGTTGTACAACACAGAAATGGACCCTTTGGCCCAACTAGTCCATGCTGACCATGATGGCTACCTATGCTAATCCCATTTGCCAGTGTTAGGTCTATATCCCTCTACTCCTTTCCTATCCATGTCCTTGTCCAAATGCCTCTTTAAATGCTATAATTGTATTTGCCTCTACACGTTCTCTGGCAGCTCATTCCATATACCCACCATCCTAAGTGTGGAAAAACCTGCCCCTCAGATCTCCTTAAAATATTTCTCCCCTTTCACTTCAAACCTATTTCTACCCCCCCATTTTAGACTTTGCCACCCTAGGAAAATTATATAATCTAACTAGGCAATAATATAATTAGAGCCCTCCATTCCAGGCAACATCTTGGTGAATCTCTTCTGCATTCTTTTTAATGCCACCACATGCTTCCTGTAGTGTTGTGATCAGAACTATATACAACCTTCCAAGTGCATCCTGGCCAATGTTTTGTACAGCTGCGACATGATGTTCCAACTCTTGTAATCAATGCCTCAGCCTATAAAGCAAACATGCTGAATGTCTTCAATATTCTATCCACCTGTGTTGCAATTTTCTGGGAGCTATGAACTTGCACACCGAGGTCCCTCTGTACATAAGCACTCCTGAGGTCTCTGCCATTTTCTGTATTACTATTTGTTATCAGTATCCTGTTAGTATTTGATGCCATAAAATGCATTACCTTGCACTTGTCTGGATTAAATTCCGTCTACCACTGCTTAGCCCAACTTTCTAACCGATCTATGTCCCTCTGTATCCTTTCACAACTTCTTTGCCATCTACTATTCCACAATTTTTATCATCAGCAAACTTGCTAATAAGTCCACCTGCATTCTCATCCAAGTCATTTTATAAGCAACAAAGGTCCCTTTGGTACACCAGTCAGAAAAACACCCCCCCAACCCTATTCTCTGCCTCCTTTCACCAAGCCAACTTTGAATTCAGCTTGTCAACACACCTTGGATCCCATGCACTGTAACCTTCTGGACTGACCTACTATGTGGGATTTTGTCAAAATGCTTATTAAATGTAAACCACGTCTACTGCACTGTCTTCATCATTAATCTTGGTTACCTCAACAAAAAAAAACTCAAATCAGAAAATCATGTTGACTCTTCCTAATTGGTCCCTGCCTTTCCAAGTTGACATAAACTCTGTCCCTTAGAACTTTTTCCAATAATTTTTGCTACTAGTGATGTAAAGCTCACCAGCCTGTAGTTTTCTGGCTAATTTCTACTGTCCTTTTTGAATAAGGGAACAAATCAGCTACCCTCCAGTCTTCCAGTACCTTATCCGTGGCTAATGAGGATGCAAAAATCTTCACTACAGCCCTTGCAATCTACTCCCTTGCTTTCCTAGCATCCTGGGATAGGTCCTGTCAGACCCTGGGGATTTATCCACAGTTATGTGCCAATATCTCCAACACTTCCTCCTTCCAGGCACATGTGTTCCAAAATCTCAGCACACCCCTCCCCTAACTCTCCAGCATCCATATCCTTCTCTCTGGTGAATTCTAATGGGAAGTATTCATGTCAAATTTCACTTGTATCCCCTGGCCTCACACATAGATTTCCCTTCTGGACCTTTCCCCAACTACACTCTTGCTTATAATATACTTGTAAAAGGTATTGGGATTTTCCTTAATTCTGCTTGCCAAGACCACTTCATGTCCTTTTTTTTTTGCCCTCCTAACTTCTGAAGTTCTCTCCTACATCCCTTATAAACAAAGGACTCGCTTAAAACCAAATGACCTTTTATAAAGCTAGGTTCCCTAATCTTACCATCTTTGTTTCTTACCCTTGCTGGGACATGCTGACTCTAAGCTCCTACTGTCTCACCTTTAAATGCTTCCCACTTATTGGATGTTGTTTTTCCCTCTAGCAGCTGCTCACAACCTACTTTATCCATCTCCTACCTATTTCTCGTGTTGAAATAGCCCTCCCTCAATTTAAGACCGTAACTCCAGGACCAACCTTGCCTTTTTCCATGACTACCTTGAAATTTACAAAACAATGGTCGCCTGTCCAAGGGGTTTCTCTATGACACTTCCACCACTTGCCCATCCTCATTCCATAAGATAAGGTCAAGTACAGTCCCTTGTAGAAACCTATACATTCTGCTTTAAAATACGCTCTTGAATAAAACTTTGTCTCTTTTTTTTAATCCTTAAAACAATGCATGATAAATTGGGGATAAAAACACTATTTTGCCGTTGTCCATTAAATTGTGCCACAAAATTTGGTAAATCACAAATGCAGTTTTCCTCTCTTCTACAGCCTCCTGGAATATATTTATGTACTAGATGAGGTTTAAAGAAGTGTCTTCAAGTAATCACAATATAATTGGAATTGGGTGGAGGATCGAGTATCATTTGTGCAGACATGGTGCAATCTCTATAGAATGGAAGGAAAATGTATTGCTCAGTTCATAATCCTGCTGCACTTTGCACTATAACCATTGGTAAAGAAAATGTTCAAATTCTTGCTTTCAAATTGAAATTGAATGGTGTGCATCCAAAAAGTATTGTGGTGATTAACGTCCATTGGTCAAACAAGCAGAAATTGAAAAACGCTGAAGTAATCTTCCACTACAAAAGAAACCCCATACTGCATTAAAAGAGGAGTGAGAGATTATGCAAATCATATAGTTGAAACTCACACTGAAGTCACCAGCTTGGCTGCAAGTAACCATTTCTATCCATTGTGATTAATTATAATTACTGAGGAAGTAGGGGTAGGGTGTGGAGCTTGCAGGGAAAATTTATAACAGTGTAATATTGCAAATAAAAACACAACTTTCGCTTGAGTTCCCTGCATACCTTCATTTCCTTAGCATACTTTCATTTCCTTAGCATACTTTCATTTCCTTAGCATACTTTCATTCCTCCTCGCCCTTAAGTCAGATGACAAGGCCCAGGCAGTGATGAGACCTCAGGCACCATAATACTGAGATTATGTTCCTAAATCACCCTGACAGTCCTTGTCAAGAGTCTTGTCTTGTGTCAAACTTAAAATCAGAAAATGCTAAGCAATTTTAAATGAAGTCAATTAAAAACATGCAAATAATTATTTTATCTTAGTTTCAGTGTTTTAATGTGGGGGGAGTTGCCTTGCCTTTGGCTTCTAATCTGCAGACATGGAATCCCTATTAGGTTTTGAGATCCACATCAGCCTGAACAGGCACAGGATCTGAGTGGTGATTTTTCTCCAGCGTGATGCTGAGGAATCACAGGAAGATAGGCCTGCCATTGGAATCCAGTGGTAGTATGTGGTGACAGATTTGTCTCTCCGCCTGCACTTGAGCATATTTGCCTACGTGCAGGACAGGGGGGTGAACACCTGCCTGGTCAGCTTGGACCAGGAGAAGGCCTTCGACAGGATATCACACACGTACATGTTGGACGTACTCTCCAAAATGGGCTTCGGGGAGGGAATCAGGAATTGGATCCAACTGCTCTACACAGACATCAGTAGCGCAGTCCAAACCAATGGGTGGAAAACAGACAGATTCCCCATCAAGTCTGAAGTCAGGCAGGGCTGCCCCCTCTCTCTCATCTTGTTTGTGTGCTGTATAGAACCCTTTGCTGAAACCATCAGGAAGGACGAGAGCATCAGAGGGGTGACTTGCCAGGCAGTGGGGTCACCCAGGTGAAAACCTCCCTGTACATGGATAACATCACCGTCTTCTGCTCCAACCCAAGGTCAGTTCACAGATTGATCAGCATCTGCGACCAGTTTGAGTTAGCATCAGGGGCCAGAGTTAACTGCGCGAAGAGCGAGGCCATGCTCTTCGGCAACTGGCCCAACCGATCCAACGGCCCCTTCGCTGTCAAGCCTGACTACCTGAAGGTGCTGGGGATCTGGTTCGGAGGGGCCAAGGCGTGCAACAAAAATTGGCGCGAGCGGATTGGGAAGGTGAAGCAGAAACTGGGACTGTGGGAACAGCACTCCCTATCGATAAGTGGGAAGAACTTGATCATCAAGTGTGAGGTGCTCTCAAGGCTGCTGTACTTGGTGCAGGTGTGGCCTGTTCCTCACTCCTCCAGCGTGGAAATCACCCGTACTGTCTTCCGGTTCATCTGGGGATCCAAGGTGGAATGGGTCCAATGGGTCACCATGCACAAGTCCCTGGACAATGGGGGTAAAAGTGTCCCCAATGTCGCCCTCATCCTGATGACCACCTTCGTCTGTGGTTGCATCAGGCTGTGCGTGGAACCAAAGTACGTGGGCACCAAGTGTCACTATGTTCAAAGATTCTACCTGTCCCGGCTGTTGCGAAGGATGGGCCTGGCCCCGTTGCCGCGCAATGCCCCAGTCAGCTGGACGTTGCCGCACTACCTGTCCTTTGTGGAAAAAGTTCTTCCAGACCCACACCTTTGACCACAAGTCCATCAGGCAGTGGTCAGCACATAACATCCTGCAGACACTGCAGGAGAAGGACTCGATGGATACTGTGGGGTGGTTCCCTGAGCAGACTGTCCGGACCATCTGGCAGAATGCCTCATTGCCAGAACTCACCAACAAGCACCAAGACCTCGCTTGGCTGGCGGTGAGAGGGGCTCACCCAGTCAGATCCTTCCTGCATGGTTGGAACATCACTCCCAGCGCACGCTGCCCCCGGGAGGACTGTGCTGGGGATGAGATGGTCACCCACCTCTTTGTGGGCTGTGGGTTTGTGAGGAGTGTGTGGCAAAAGATGCAAGGGTCCTTGTCACGGTTCACCCCCAGCAGCTGCGTAACAGAGGATTCTCTGATCTATGGGCTGTTCCCGGGGACACACACAGAGACAAACATCAACTGCTGCTGGAAGGTCATCAACTTGGTGAAAGACGCCCTTTGGTCTGCCCGAAACTTGTTGGTCTTCCAGCACTGCGAGATGTCCGTAGGGGAATGCTGCCGACTGGTACATTCCAGGCTGCAGGAGTACGTGCTGAGGGACACACTGAAGCTGGGTGTAGCCAACACGAGGGCTCGGTGGGGAAGGACAACAGTTTAGGGTTCTTCTGCCACTGGAGAGGGAGGGGCAAGATCAGGCGAGGAAGCCCCTTAAAGCTTGTAAATATGGGATTGGGGTAGCCCCCAGGGAACCACACAAGTGGCATCGGTGCTGTGGTTTTTATAAAAAGTAACACTAATGATTCATCTGTACATGAATGTAAAGGTTTGCACTGTTATTATTGTATATAGTTTGTCTTTTGTTATGAATAAAGTTTATTTTGTTTTAAAAAAAATTATTTGCAGCCTTTAGTTTGAATGGTTTCTGAATTATTGGCTACACAGCTGGTAAAGATGATTTATGGCCTGCTGAATATTCTCTTATACTTTAGGTGTATTAGATAATTGCTACTGAGTTGGGATGAAAAAAATAACTAAATTTCTATGTAATTATTGCATAAGGGAAATGTCCACCACTCTACAAGGTATAGTGTGGTAAGATATCTTTATTAGTCACATGTACATCGAAACACACATTGAAATACATCGTTTGCATAATGTTCTGGGGGTAGCCCGCAAGTGTTGCCACACTTCCGGCACCAACATAGCATGACTTCCTAACCCGTACATCTTTGGAATATGGGAGGAAACCCACGCAGACATGGAGAGAACGTACAAACTCCTTACAGACAGTGGCCGGATTTGAACCCGGGTCACTGGCGCTGTAAAGCGTTACGCTAACTGCTACACAACCATGCCTGCCCCTTAATAAATGGTTATTATTTGAAATAGTAATCAAGAATTTTTCAGATTACCATAATATTTTAAGAATTTGCATTCAACTTTTAGAAAGCATTAAAATGACTGCCAAACTTTAATAGCTGCTGTAATGCCCTGTAGGGAAGGCAACTTGCCATTCTTGCCTAATCTGGAGCAGGCAAATCCAGTCCTGAAAACAATCTAATTTTCTCTTGGGTTAAAAGCCATGGCTGGGGGGGAAAAAAAAATGGAAGAGTTTCGAGAAGTATCTCAAGCCATTAATCAATGGGGGAATGAGGAACCATATCCTGGTTACAGGCTGTTAAGCTTTAGTACCATAGAACAACACAGCACAATACAGGCCCTTCGGCCCACCATGTTGTGCCGACCTTCAAACCACTCCTAAAACTATCTAATCCCTTCCTCCCACATATCCCTCTATCTTAAATTCCTCCATATGCTTATCTAACAATCTCTGGAACTTGACCAACGTATCTGCCTCCACCAATACCCCAGGCAGTGCATTCCATGCACCAACCACTCTGGGTGAAAAACCTCCCTCTGACATCTCCCTTGAACTTCCCACCCATTACTTTAAAGCCATGCCCTCTTGTATTGAGCATTGGTGCCCTGAGGAAAGAGGCACTGGCTGTCCACTCTATCTATTCCTCGTAATATTATGTCTCCCCTCATCCTCCTCTCCAGTGAGTAAAGCCCTAGCTCCTTTAGTCTCTCCACATAATCCATACTCTCTAATCCAGGCAGCATCCTGGTAAATCTCCTCTGCACCCTTTCCAACGCCTCCACATCCTTCCTATAATGAAGCAACCAGAACTGGACACAGTACTCTAAGTGTGGTCTAACCAGAGTTTTGTAAAGCTGCATCATTACTTCGCGGCTCTTAAACTCGATCCCACGACTTATGAAAGCTAAAATCCCGTAAATTTTCTTAACTACCCTATCCACTTGTGTGGCAACTTTCAATGATCTGTGGATATGAACCCCCAGATCTCTCTGCTCCTCTACACTGCCATTTACCTTGTATTCTGCCTTGGAGTTTATCCTTCCAAAGTGTACCACCTCACACTTCTCCGGATTGAACTCCATCTGCCACTTGTCAGCCCAGCTCTGCATCCTATCAATATCCCTCTGTAAGCTTCGACAGCCCTCCACACTATCTACAACACCACCGATCTTTGTGTCATCTGAAAACTTGCTAACCCACCCTTCCACACCCTCATCTAAGTCATTAATAAATATCTCAAAAAGTAAAGGTCCCTGAACTGATACCTGTGGGACACCACTAGTCACAGCCCTCCAATGTGAATTCACTCCCTCCACCACAACCCTCTGCTTTCTACAGGCAAGCTAATTCTGAATCCACACGGCCAAGCCTCCCTGGATCCCTTGGCCTCTGACCTTCTGAAGAAGCCTACTATGCGGAACCTTGTCAAACGCCTTACTAAAATCCATGTAGACCACATCTATTACCCTACCCTCATCAATCTTCCTGGTCACCTCCTCAAAGAACCCTACCAGGCTAGTGAGGCAAGATCTTCCCTTCACAAATCCATGCTGGCTGTCCCTAATCAATCCATGATTCTCTAAATGGTCATAGATCCTCCTAGAATGCTTTCTAGCAGCTTACCCTCCACAGGCGTAAGGCTCACTTGTCTGTAATTCCCTGGACTATCCTTGCTACCTTTTTTGAATAAGGGGACAACGTTTGCCACCCTCCAATCCTCCAGTACCATCCCTGTTGACAACGAGGACTCAAAGATCCTAACCAACAGTTCAGCAATCTCCTCCCTCACCTCACGAAGCAGTCTGGGAAATATTCCATCAGGCCCTGGGGACTTGTCTGTCCTAATAGTTTCTAACAACTCCAACACATCCTCTCTCTTGATATCTACATACTCTAGAACATTACCCTTACCAACACTGTCCTCAGCGTCATCAAAACCCCTCTCCTTGGTGAATACTGAAGAGAAGTATTAATTGAGAACCTCACCCACTTCCACACCTTCCAGGCACATCTTCCCACCTTTGTCTTTAATCAGACCTACCTTTACTCTAGCCATCCTTCTGCTCTTCATGTATGAGTAAAAAGCCTTGGGATTCTCCTCAACCCTACTCGCCAAAGCCTTTTCATGTCCCCTTCCTCACCAGGACAAATTTATCCCTGACATCCTGCAAGAGATCCCTGAACATCGACCACATCTCTATAGTACATTTTCCTTCAAAAATGTCATCCCAATTTACACAAGAGTTCTCGCCTTATAGCCTCATAATTTGCCTTTCCCCAATTAAATATCTTCCCGACCTCTTTGCTCCTGTCCCTGTCCATAACAATTCTAAAGGTTATGGAGCAGTGGTCACTGTCCCCCAAATGCTGACCCACCTATAGATCTGTCACCTGACCCGGTTCATTACCTAATACTAGATCTAATATGGCATTTCCTCTAGTCGGTCTGTCAACATATTGTGACGAGAATCTGTCCTGGACACACTTAACAAACTCTGCCCCATCTAAACCTTTGGCACTAAGGAGGTGCCAATCAATATTTGGGAAGTTGAAGTCTCCCACTATAATAACCCTGTTATTTTTGCATCTTTCCAAAATCTGCCTCCCAATCTACTCCTCAGTATCCCTACTGCTACCAGGGGGCCTATAGAATACTCCCAGTAGAGTAACTGCTCCTTTCTTATTCCTAACTTCCATTCATATTGACTCTAGAGAGGATCCTTCTACATTATCCACCCTTTCTGCAGCTGTAATAGTCTCTAACCAGTATCACCACCCCTCCTCCTCTTCTCCCCCCCCCCATCCCTTTCAAAACACTGAAAACCAGGAATATTCAATATCCATTCCTGCCCTGATGTCAGCCATGTCTCTGTGATAGCCACAATATCAGTCACAGTAGCAGTAGGGATACTGAGGAGTAGATTGGGAGGCAGATTTTGGAAAGATGCAAAAATAACAGGGTTATTATAGTGGGAGACTTCAACTTCCCAAATATTGATTGGCACCTCCTTAGTGCCAAAGGTTTAGATGGGGCAGAGTTTGTTAAGTGTGTCCAGGACAGATTCTCGTCACAATATGTTGACAGACCGACTAGAGGAAATGCCATATTAGATCTAGTATTAGGTAATGAACCGGGTCAGGTGACAGATCTATAGGTGGGTCAGCATTTGGGGGACAGTGACCACTGCTCCATAACCTCCATACAGTCCCATGTACTTATCCAAGCTCTCAGTTCATCTCCCTTATTCCTGATGCTTCTTGCATTTAAGTAAATGCGCTTTAGCCCATCCAACTTACTACTTTTATAGCCTGTACTCTGCTTCTCCTTCCTCAAAGCCTCTCTACCTGTTGGATCTAACTTTTCCCCATCCCCTTCTTCCTCTGACCTACCCGTCTGGTTCCCATCCCCCTCGCAAACTAGTTTAAACCATCCCGAACCACCCTAGCAAACCTGGCTGCATGGATATTGGCCCGCCTCCGGTTCTGGTGCAACCCATCCTCTCTGTACAGGTCCCACCTTCCCCAGAGATCCCAATGATCCAAAAATCTAAAACCTTCCCTCCTGTACGAACTTCTCAGCCACACATTTATTTGCCATCTCCTCCTATTCCTACCTTCACTATCGCATGGCACAGGCAGCAATCCTTAGATTAATACCCTTGACGTCCTGTTCTTCAGCCTTCTGTCTCGCTCCCTAAACTCAATTTTCAGGACCTTATCCCTCTTCCTACCTATGTTGTTGGTACCAACATGAACCACGACTTCTGGCTGTTCTCCCTCCCGCTCAAGAATCCTGTGGACCCGATCAGAGACATCCTGGACCCTAGCACCTGGGAGGCAACATACTATCCGGGATTCATGCTCACTGCCACATAGGAGGTTTCCCTGACTATCGAGTCCCCTATCACTACTGCCTTCCTCTTCTCCTCCCTTCCCTTCTGAGCAGCAGGACCGGTCCCAGTGCCAGAGACCTGGCTACTGCTGCTGGGCCCCTGCAGGTCATCCCCCGCAACAGCTTCCAAAGTGGAAAACCTGTTATTGAGGGGAACAGCTTCCGGGGTCCTCTGTACTATCTGCCTGTTCGTTTTCTTTTTCCTTTTCTCTCCCCTGACAATCACCCTTCTATCTACTTCCTGCTCTAAGGGGGGGCAGATGACTGTCTCCTGACATACAGTATCTACATAACTCACTCTCTCCCTCCCTGATGCTCTGCAGTGTTTGAAGCTGCAACTCCAGCTCATCAATTTTGAGCCGAAGTTCCTCCAGCCTCAAGCACTTACTGCAGATGTGGCCATCGTGGACAGCAGCAAGGTCCACAAGCTCCCACATCAAGCAGCTGCAGCACACCACCATGTCCTCCATCTGAACTAATTCTTTTTCTTCCCCCTACCTAGTTTTTCCCTACTTAAAAATTTATAACAGGTAACAGATAAACCTTACCTTACCAGCTACTCACCTGCCTCATCCCTTTAAGCCAAAGCCCAAATCACTCTGCTCCCTCTCACTCCACTGCCCGCTGGATATGGCAGTCTTCTTTTTAAACTGTGCACGCACGCTACCGACTGATGTCACACGCCTGCGCACTTACTCCCCGCTATCTCCGAAACCGTTAGAAGAAAGAAAAAAAAACACTTATCTCCTCGGAACTCCTCAGCTGCTTCCCTGTGCTGGCCTCTCGCTTCCGATCAGTAGTGGACAGTTTATTGGAATCCACTCCAAGGGACAGTATACACCTTCATTCACAAAGGCACAATTTTATCAGATGTCTGACTAACTTTATTCAATTCTTTAGGAAATAACAAAGACATTGCATTTAATGTAGTTAGAGAGAAGACATTCAAATTGTTTTCCATTTCCAGGAATGAAAAATTAAGAATATGAGCAACTACGTCATCCAGGCTATAAACACATGAATGTATGTGGAACCTTCAGAAGTGAAGTATTCGGGGAATAAAGTGCTATGCAAACAAGACAAGACTATTTGTTTATTTAAAAATACTTTTACATCACAGTTATTACCATGAAGCAAAAAAATAATTAAAGCTAAGTTTCCACTGAGCACAAAAAAAACAAACTGCTGGAAGAACACAGAGAACCTGGTAACATCTGTGGAGGCAAAGGGATGGTCAATGTTTCGGACAGAGGGGAGATGACCAGTATAAGGAAGTGAGGGGAGGTGATGAGACTGTTTGGTAGATGATAGAACCAGATGAGGAGGGGGAAGATGAGTGGATGGAGCCAGGTGGGGGAGTGGGGAGTATTGATACAGAGGCTGGTGGGGTGATAGGTGAAGACGGATAAGGAAGATGGGGCCAGGAGAGGGAAGGTCGAGGCAGAGGCTGGAAGGTGATAAGTGGAATCAGGTAAGGGAAGGATGATAGGCAGATGGAACCAGATGGGTGGGGGAATAGGAAAGATGGGCCAAGGGAGAAGAAACACAGGTTTCAGATTACCCACATCCTTGTTTTTATTTCCCATTCCTACCAATCTGCCAATGTTCTCCCTCTTCACCTTTTCCATTCTTTCCCCCACCACAGTCAGCTTGACTTGTTACCCTCCACCACCTGGTTCCATTTGCCCATCACCCACACACCTACCTGCCTGGGTTTCTCCTCCCTTGGCCTACCTTTCCTATCCCCTGTTCCGGCTGCCCATCATCCCTCCCTTATGTGGGTCCACTTATCACCATCCAGTCTCTGTCTCTACCTCCACCGCCCAACCTGGCTCCATCTGCACAATTTTTCCTTGTCTTTTTTCCTTGTCTGTTTTCACCTTTCATCCAACAGCATCTGTCTCTATACTCTCCCTCCTGCTCTCCCTCTCCTACCTGGCTTCATCTGCCCACCATCCCCACCTTGCCTGGTTCCACCTACCAGCCCCAGTCTCGCCCCTCGTTTTCACCTCTTTACACCGGTCATCTTCCCTCTACACTGTCAGTCCTGATGTAGGGTCTCAACCTAAAATGTCCACCATCCCTCCACCTCCATAGATACTGCCTGACCTCCTGAGTTCCTCCAGCAGTTTATTTCTTGCTCCAGATTTCAGCATCTGCAGTTTCTTATGTCTCTGTATTTCCATTTATCACAACTTGGCTTTATGCATTTATATAGAGATATTAAGCATAACTATATTAAGACAAACGGTGCCAAACAAACGTGCAATATTTCGTTTTGGGAGCTTTCAGGAATTCCTGGAACCTTGGGGTGTGTTGCATAAATCTGTCAAGGAGTACCTGATAGAATTGTCTTACAAAATATGAAATAAAGTCAACAAAATTATCAAGTTCTCAACATTTCAGAATGCAATTTAAACAAATTATGCAGGTCTTCTTTAAATGTTAGATTTGTTCCAGTTTTATATTGCATTTCAGCTGGTAATGTTTCAAAATATTTTGACAATTCTCTTAATCTTGCTCAAGATCAATGAAGTATCCATAAAGTTATCTTTCACCTTACTGTAAGTATTCATTAAGCAAGGAGATGAATCACCTGGTTGTTGCTAAAAATCCTTGTAACTTCTGTTGGTGGAACAAAGCTTTAATATTCTAATAATAGACAACTTCATTCTGTAACCTTAACACTTGTTGCAATTATTTTCTGTCACAAATGCACTCTTGTTGTACTGAGATTCAAAATTCTATTGCACTCACTGTTTTGTTGAGCCAGATATCACAAAAGAATTAAAATTGTCATTTATCATGCCTACAGCTGCACAGGGGTAATTGGAATGGTAGCTCTCACTATTTAGTGACCTTTATCAGTGTAGAACCATTCACATGGAATCTATAATGTACAAAATCAAGTCTGTATCTCTTCAGCAGACCAGAAAAACCTCATTGAAACTTGCAGGGGTAATTTTCCATAAAACGTGTGAGTTGAGGCTATGCAAAATATTTAAAATTCAAAGTATCCCAAATCTGAACCCAACCTGTCTCAAATCCAACCATCATCAGTGTTTTAAAGGCAGAATTGGGAGGAGCAACAAATCTGCTCCTGGAAGGGACATTGCTTATTTAAATATTTTTATGAAGTGGGGTGTCTTGGATTCCACCACCTATTTTAAGCTTTATGTGCAGTGGTCAGTTGTCCAATGTGTTCCAAAGCTGAGCATTGATTGCTTTGCTATTATGCCTATTATAAAATTCAGACTGCTTTGTCCATAACAAATTCATGGCTTCTCCAACTCTGTGCAAACATTTTCATTGTTGACAATTTTGACTTTGGATCAATGGTTCAGTTTTTAATTTGACTGTATGTTTCTAAATTATAAGTTTTTAAAAAAATATTTAACCATTTTTTCCATTTATTTATCTTACTACTTAAATTGGTCTACAAGTCACTTTCCTGTTTTGCTTATTGGTGTTAAAGAAAGGTTGTATATTATCCTAACACTATTTTATGCATGCCACAAGAGTCATTATGTTTAATTGTGAGATTTGCAGAGTAATATTGCCAAGCTTCCCTATAGAACACCTTACTGTGTCAGTTTTAGTATGTGCTACATTGCAAAATATTGTAGCTGTTGGCACTTGGCTGCACAGTTGTGACTTCGGCAGCCTACCCTTGAAGGAATGCATGCACATTGTGCATATCTAAGCAGTAGTGTCTTCTCTAAGGGCCGACTGCTGCTTCAAGAATAGATACTGCCATGATGAGAGAAGGATGGGAGATCCTTCTCCCAGGTGGTCAGAGGGATTGAGACAGGCCAAGAACTGTATCTTCAGAAGGTCACAGAGACCATCCATAGCTGCAACCATTCAGCTTCTGGCAGGTGCTTGCAGAGAAGTTTTACAAGGAAATGGTAGTGGAGGAGGTAGAAAATAATAATAGTGTTAAGTAGGGTCAATATGGAATTATGGAAAGGAAAAATCTGTCATGGGTTCTTGAAAGCAAGAAGCTGCACATGTTAGAAATCTGAAATAGAAGCACAAAATATTGGAAATATTCAGCAGGTCAGGCAGCAACAGTGGAGAGAGATAGAGTTGATAATTTGGGTTGATGACTATTTCATCAGGACTGTGAAAGGTGAGTAAACAAGGATGTTTTAAGTTGCATAGGTGGTGTTGGAGGGGACAAGGGAAACATCTGTGATACAGTGGAGATCAATAAATACATACTTGAGACAGATGATTGTGCCAGGTGAAAGGGGATGTTGAAGGCTTATTAATAACAGCTATTCAATTTGTCTGAGGTATAAACGTAATAAATAAAGAGAGCAGAAAAGTTTGGGAACTGAGATGCAGAACACTACAGTTGCTAAAAATCTAAAATAAATGATAAAGCTTTGAACCTTCAACAGGTCAGGTGCAGCAGATGCCCTGTTGTTCAATAAGATCCAACTTTCCTCAAGCCCTGTAACAACTGTACATGTTTGACGAAGATCAGCTCTCAACTTTCTAAATTCCAGTGAGTATTGACCCAACATGTTCATCCCTTTCTCATAAGGTAATTGCCTGATACCTACAATTATAAACTTATCTGAACTGCTTCCAATGATTATATCCTTCTTTAAGTAAAGGGAACAAAACTGTTTGCAGTTCCCTAGGTATGGTCTCACAAGAGCTTTCTGAAGTTAAAAAAAAAATTCCCTACATTTGTATTCCATCTCCCTTGAAATAAAAGCCAGCATTTCATTAGCCTCCGTAATTACCATCTGGAGTCATGGAGTCGTACAGCACGGAAACGAGCCCTTCATCCTGTCCACACTAATCCCTTTTGCCCACATTAGGTTCATATCCTTCTGTGCCCTGATTTATGAAGGCATGCATGCCATATGCTGCCTTCACCACACTATCTACGTGTGTTGCCACTTTCAGGGAACTATTAACTTGAACCTCAAGGTGTTCTTGCTCATCAACATTCCTTAGTGCCCTATGACTTATTGTTTACATCCTACCCCTATTTGACTTTCCGAAGCGCATAATCTGGCATTTGTCAGGATTAAATTCCATTTGCTAACCAACTTTTTTCAAGTCTATATCCCACTGTAGCCTTAGACAACTTGCTATCCATAACTGCAGACTTGCTAATCATTTCTTGTACATCCACATCCAATCATTAACATACATCACAAGCAGCAAAGGTCCCAGCACCAATCCCTGTCCGACCACTAATCACGGATATCCATTCGGAAAAGCAACCTTCCAACACCACTGTCAACCTCCCATCATCAAGCCAAGTTTTGATCCAATTAGCCAGCTCACCTTGGGTACCATGTACCTTAACCTTCTGGACTAGCCTGCCATATGGGACCTTGCCCAATGTCTTGAAGTCCATACAGATAACATCTACCACCCTGCCTTCATCAATCTTTTAAAAAAAAGTCAATCAAATTAACGACGCAGGATTTCCCCTGCCCAAAGCCATGCAGACTATCCCTGATCAGCCCTTGCCTTTCCAAATTTAAAAATTTCTCCAAAAGCTTCCCTACCACTGATATAAGGTTCACTGGTCCTTAGTTATCTGGCTTATCCCTGCTGCCGTTCTTAAATAAAGGAATGACATTGGCTCTTCTCCAGTCTTCTGGTACTTTACCTGTGGCTAACGAAGATGCAAAGTTCTCAGGAGACATGAGACTGTATTAATGCTGGAATCTAGAGTTAAAAAAAAAATGAGCTGCTGGTTCTTCTTTGCTAGATTCCAAATGTTATCCTATTCTTTGGGCCTACCACTAATTTCTACCACCTTATATTTTTCTCAATTTAATAATCTCCTTAACCTTCTTGGGGAGCAGTAATACTGGAGAAACAAAGAACTGCAGATGCTGGAATCTAGATGAAAAACACTATGATGCTGGAGGAACTCAGCAGGCCAGGCAGCATCCGTGGAGAAAAGCAGGCGGTCAACATTTTGGGTCAGGACCGTTCTTCAGGACTGAAGATAGGAAAAGGGGAAGCCTAATATATAGGAGGGAAATGCAGAGCAGTGATAGGTGGACAAAAGAGGGGAGACATGGTGGGCACAAGGTGGTGATAGGTAGATGCAGGTAAGAGATAGTAATAGGCAGAGGAGGGGAGAGCAGATCCACCGGGGGATGGGTCAAAGGTAAGGAGAGAAGGAAAAAAAAGGTAGAAAAAGAGAGAGGCTGGGAAAGGGAAGGAGAGAAGAAGCATGGTTGTGGGGGGGGGGCGGGGGGGTGGATTACCTAAAGTGGGAGAATTCAATGTTCATGCCGTTAGGCTGCAAGGTTCCAAGACAGAAAATGAGGTGCTGTTCCTCCAGTTTGTGCTTGGAATTCCACTGGCAGCGGAGGAGGCTGAGGGCTGATGTATCAGTGATAGTGTGGGAGGGGGAGTTGAAGTGACTGGCAACAGGGAGATGGAGATCGCGTTTACGGACAGCACAGGTGTTCTGCGAAACGGTCACCTAGTCTGCGTTTGGTCTCACCGGTGTAAAGGAGGCTACGCTTGGAGCACTGAATGCCGTAGATGATATCAGGGGAGGTGCAGGTGAATCTCTGTCTCACCTGAAGGGACCGTTTGGGTCCCTGGATGGAGGTGGTGTAGGGGCAGGTGTTGCACCTATGGCTTTCTTGGTTAGCCAAGAAAGCCATAGGTGCAACCTACAACTTTCTTCATTAGCCAACATTGGTTCATTGCTCTCCTTGGATTCTTTCTTCCTCACTCTGACATTTTTGCTAAGAGTCATGAATAATCTTCAGTGTCTGCCATTGCATGTCCATTGTCTTGCCTGTTAATCTACTTGTCCAATCTGCTTTAGCCATTCTTTTGTAATTCCTCATAGTTAAGTTGTTTCAGACACACTTTTGTCACCCTCAAACTGAATCCTTACTTCTACTATCTGTGATCACTATTTCCTAGTGGATCTTTTCTTCTGGGATCATTTTTTAAGCCTGCATTTATACATGTAACCAGATCCAAAATAGCCCATTCCTGCTGGGCTCCATAAATTATTATTCTCACAAGCTACCCCATATTCACACTACGAATTCATTCTTGTGGCTATCATTTCCAACCAACACAATCTGTTTGGGAGCTGCACTCTACTCCCACTTGGTTGTTGGGACAACTGCTGAACTTTTGGTGGAATCTACTGGAATGATGGAAGGTGCAAAGCTCAACATATTGTATTGTGCTGTGGATGGTGCTGCTGTGCTGGAAGTGATTGCATATGTCTGAGAAATGGACACAGTGTTAGCAAGGCTTCTGTTGAAGGAAATGCTCAATGGATTGAATAAGGCACATGAGCTGGATGTCATGAAGGAGGATTCTGTTCCTATGTGGAGGCAATTTAAAGAATCCAATGATCCCAGCCAAATGTTACCTAAGAACGGATATACTGATGTGGGCTCAGCATCAGTAACAACGTAGTCAGGGTGTGGCAAGTGAGGCAGAGAACCGCGATGGTTAGTTGCATACACTGAAAATTATCCAGAGAAGGAAGGCCAGAGGTGATGATCTTCTAGGGTCAACAGAGAAAAGGAAAGTGAAGTGTCCAGAAGGACCCAAAGTGAGAAGTACAACATGTGTGAAGGCGCTGACCTAGGAAGCTTTAAGAAAAGATTATTCTAATGCTTATGCAGGGTTTGTGTTATTTAGAAATGTTTTGGAAAGTATTTATAATTGAAATAGTTGGTTTGTGTTTTTTGGGAGTTACAATTGATGTTGAGAAATGCATGTGATAGATTGTAGTTAAGAATATGCACAGTTAAAGTAACTTTGGTAGAAGCCATGAGATTTGTTTTATGTGAAGTGAATTATTGATGTCAGGTTTATTGCTATCAAGGGCGTATACTGTTGAATTGTTGTCTAGTTTATATTGTGGTGGTGCAGATGAGAGCATTAGATAAGTAGATTTATGATTTGCTTAATTTATGGTTGGTTATATGGAAACATTTAATAATTGAATGTGTGGGTAGTTATTGCTGTGCCTGGTTTGATAATTTTTGGGGAAAGCAGTGGGTGTACATGTGTTAGCTTGTGTGCATGTGTGTGTGCTTTATTTTTTTGAAGAATGATGTGTACCATGTGGAGTGACTTTGGATCATTGCATTAACCACAGCTGTTGGTTGAGCGTTAACGGCAATCACTCACCAATATTGAAATTGAATGAAATTCTTTACCCTGGCAACATCCCAGGGTAATGAATCTTCAGGCATGATGCGGATTTGGGGGAATGTAAAAGAGGAGGTGACCATAGAAAACTACAGCACAGAAAACAGGCCATTTGGCCCTTCTAGTCTGTGCCGAAACATTATTCTGCTAGTCCCATTTACCTGCCCCCAGCCCATACCCCTCCAGACCTCTTTCATCCATGTATCTATCCAATTTACTCTTAAAAGTTAAGAGCGAGCCTGCATTTACCACATCAGATGGCAGCCCATTCCACACTCCCACCACTCTTTGAGTGAAGAAGTTCCCTCTAATGTTCCCCCTAAACCTTTCCCCTTTCACCCTAAAGCCATGTCCTCTCGTACTTATCTCTCCTAATCTAGGTGTAAAGAGCCTACTTGCATTAACTCTGTCTATGACATTGCAATATAAATCAAGGAATCCATTAATGCTGCAAGGATGGAAGATATCCTAGGAGGATCTTCAAATGAGGTCATTTGGATGAAGGTGAAAAACAAAAGGAGAGGGTGATTGTTTATCATTTTGCTCAGAAATTACCATGGGCCTCCAAAAGTCAGCAGGAGATAGAAGAATCAATTTATAGGCAAATTATAGAAAAGTGTAAAAATAATAGAGTAATAATAGAACATTTCAACTTGCCCAATATCAATTGAAGTATCTTGAGTGTGCAAGGCTTGGATGGGGAAGAATTTTTAAAATGCATCCAGGAAAGCTTTTAGAGCCAATGTGTAGATAGTCTGACTAAAGAAGGAGCAGTGCTGGGCCTAATCTTTGGGAATGAGAAGTGGAGAGAATGTCAGTGGGACATCAGTTTGGAGATGGTAAGCGTAAGTTTTAAGATTTTAATGGACAAGAATCAAGAAGAGACCAGAAATTAATACCCAGAATTGGGAGGAAGGTTGATTTCATTTGGATAAGACAGAACCTGGCAAGAATAATCTACTCACAAGTAAATCTACATGTGGCAAGTTGGGGTCATGCAAAAATTAAACAGTGAGAGTTCAGTGCCAATGTGTTCTCATAATGGTGTAAAGTAAGGCAAACAAGTCTAAGGAATTGTGGATATCAAAAGAATTTGAGGGTTGGATAAACAGGGAACATGGTAGCTTATAGCAGGTTTAAAGAACTGAAGACAGGAGAGGACCCACGGGAGTATAGAAAGTGTAGGGGCTACATGGAAAGTAATAGAACAAAAATTATGTGTGTCTGTATAAGTTTGTGTGTGGGGGTGAAGGTGGCGAAGGGGGTGTGGAACTTGGGTAAGAAAGATTATGGAAAATTCCAAAGCACTTTGTAAGTATGTTAATGGCAAAAGGTAACCAAGGAAATAGAAGGGCCATTATGGATCAAAGTGGCAATCTGTTCATAGAACCAGAGATGTGTGTAAGGTCTTAAATAAATACTTTGTTGTAATTGGAGAATTCGGAGAGGGGGATGGTGGATTTCTAAAACAAATTACAATTGACAAGGAGGACGATTAGATTTCTTGGTGGCATTAAGGGCCTGATGAAATATATTCCAGGTTCCTCTGGCTGTAGGAAAGGTCCTAGATGACTGGAGGACAGTTAATGTAGTACCTACATTCAATAAAGGCAGGAGGGATAACCAGAAAATTATAGGCTGGTGAGTCTATCATTAGCGGTAGGGAAATTACTGGAGAAAATTCTGATGGAGAGGATTAATCTACACTTGGAGAAATGGGGATTAATCAAGGATGATCAGCATGGCTTTATTAAGTAGATATCTTGTCTCACTAATTTGATTGCATTTTCAAGGAAGAAGTTAAGTGTGTTGATGAGGGCAGTGCAGTTGATATAGTCTATATGGACTCTGGTAGGCCTTGGACAAAGTTCTGTGTGGAAGACCACCAGGAAGGAGACCATAGGATCCAGGGTAATTAGACAAATTGGATCTGAAAATGGCTTGGTAATATGAGGCATAGGGTGATGATCAAGTGTTATTTTTACAATTGGAAGTTTGTGACTAGTGCTGTATTGCAGGGATTGGTGCTGGGACTTGTGTTCTGCTTGTGTTATACACGGATGTGACTGTAGGGGGTATGATTAGTTAGTTTGCAGATGACATGAAAATTGGTGCATTATTAATATTGTGGAGGATAGTCTTCAGGTACAGAATGATATTGATTAGTTGGTAAAATGGGTAGAGAAACCAATGATCTCGACTACCTTGAAGGTAAAAATTAGCAGCTACGTGGAAAATCCAAGTACATGTTCTCCTCTAAATCACACACTATCCTGATTTAGAATACAAGAAAAAGGGCCAGGAGTAGGCCACTTAGCCCTTTGAGCCTGCTTCACCATTTTTCAAGATCATATCTGATCTACTACCTTGTTGCTATTTTCCAGCACTATCCCTATATCCCTTGATTCCCACACCACCAAGAAATATGTCAATCTCTGTTTTGAGTGAACACATTGACTAAGTCTCCATAGCCCTCTGTGTTTGAGAATTCCAAATGTTTACCACCGTTTGAATGAAGAACTTTTTCCTCATCTCAGTCCTGCATGGCAAGTATATCTTTTTCTTTGGCAAGGACAAGAAGACATACTCCATACTCACCAAGGTCCTGTACAATGGCAAGAATGTTTCCTTATTCCTGCAATCAAGCTCTCTTTTTATAAAGGCTATCATACATTTGCCCTGATAATCACCTTCTGTACCCACATGTTGTCCTCCCCATGGCTTGGGCACAAGGTATTGTATCGGACCTATGAATATCAACAGTATCCAATTTCTCACCATTTAACAATCGCACCGCTTTTCTGTATGTGTACCAAAGTAGCTGACCTGACATTTTTCCACATGGTATTCTTCTGCATTTCTCATCCACTCAGCTTGTCCATGTTCCTCAAAGCCTCTTTATACCCTTCTCCATGCTTGCGTAGTCCAGATGAAGGGTCTTAACCCAAGACGTCAACTGTCCATTTCTCTCCATAGATGCCGCCTGACCCACTGAGTTCCTCCAGTATCTTGTGTGTTGCTCCAGATCCCAGCATCTGCAGTCTCTTGTGTCTCATATTCCTGTCTGGTTTAGTATCATCAGAAAACTTGTAAATATGACATTTGCTCCCCTCTGCCAAATTGTTGATATAGACTGTGAATAGCTGGTCCCCAAGGACCAGTCCTTGTGATACCACACTAGTCACAGCCTACCAATCCGAGAAGGATCCATTTATTCCCACTCTTTCCTTTCTAATAACCAATTCTCAATCCATGTCTAGATTCCATGCGCTCGAACCTTGATGACCAACCTCCTATGTGGGACTGACGAAAAGCCTTCCAAAAATCCAAATACATCACATCCAGTGGTTCCAATTATATTATCATACCCTCTAAGAACTTACTAAATTAGTGACACATGATTTTCTTCTAATAAACCCAGGTTAACTCAGTTCTTTGTAATTCTTTACAATGTGTTTTGTTATTACATTTTCACTGTAGTTTCCAGCATTTTCCCAGCACTGACATGAGGCTAACAGGTCAGTAATTCTCCCTCCTTCCTTTCTTAAAAAGTGGGGTCAGATTTGCTACCCTCCCATTCACAGGAACAACTCCAGAATTTGTAGAACTCTGGAAGATGACACTGGAGTATTTACTATCTCTATATGCTACCTCTTTCAAAATCAGGTCCTTGGCACTTATCAGCTTTCAAGCTCACTCATGTACTGATTTTTTTGACGAATAGATACTTCCTTCAGTTCCTCATTCTGACTATACCTTTTGATTCTCCAAAATATCTAGCAGGTTCTGTGTGTATACTTCCATAAAGATAGACACAAAGTAATTGTTTAATTTCTTCTCCTTTTCTTATTACTTGCTATAAATTCTCCTGTCCCTGCCTGAAAGGGACCCACATTTGCCCTTGCTATTGATTTCCCTTTTATGCTCCTATGAAAGCTCTTGGAATCCATTTTTATGCTTCTTGCCAGTCTGCTCTGGATTTAGAAAGACATTGATGTTCCTTCATTGCCCCTGGTTCTTAATTCTAGATCTCACTACCCAATGGCTGGAAGTACCTTAAACTGCAAAGACAGTATTGGCTGATAACATCACCTCAGGACCACTGAGGGATGGGCAATATATATTGGCCTTGGCAGCAATGCTCAAACCCCAAAAATGAATTTTAATAAAAATCAATAAATAATGTTTTGTTAGAAGCTCTGTCAGTGACTTGCCTTACTAATCAGCATCAAGGAGGCAAACTTTATGATGTGAGATAACATCATATTTTTAAGACCAGAAAACCTCAACAAGTGAAGCTTTAAATCCTCCATACATATCTTGCTTAAGTGATAACAGTCTCACCTTGGAATTGAAAATTGGGTGTTGAAGAGTTCTCTAAGTTGTCCCAAGGAAGCATGCATCATAAAATAGAACCAAGTAGGCCAGGTAATAATGGTGGAAAAACATCAGATGTTTCCAGAAAAATGTATTCACTAGCTTGGAAACAAAATAAAAACCTTGAGATATTGGCAGGAAAAAAAATCAAAGGAGTGGGCAACCATGTCTTTACCACTGCTGGTACTGGGAGGGTACTAGCATACTAAAAGCAATGGTGAATTTCATCATCAGTGTTGGCCTTTGCTGAGCGGTGGCTCATGTGAAATAGGATGTATTCAACATTTTCCAGACTCTCTTCCTGGAATACTATATGATGATACTATATACAGGGTGATACAATATTGTGGATGTGGGGAGCTGGAGAGGGGTATTGTTGGGGGCGTGTGGAGTTTGGCAGCGGACCCTTATTTGACAGGTGTTAAATGGAAGGAGCGTTCTCTTGTATGTTTCAGTGAATAAAGTGGATAATGTCTTGGAGCCTGGACTTAAAATGTGCACATACAGAAGAGTTATCCATGTATACCAGTGGTATGACTGAAGTTTGCTGTGTTCTGGAGCAAAATTGATGTAGATGGAACAGTTTCAGATTTGTCATTATAGATTAGTTTTGCACCAGTGGGAAGTTTGTTTGAGGTGAGGCTCAGTATTGCAGGCAGAAATATTGAGAAAACCATTGGAATGATGAAGCTATATTTCTTGATACCAGCTTCTTGGTACCAGAGTTGAAGATGGGCACTGTGGCTTTAAAAGCTGCATTGAAGACACAGGCCCTGTGGATTTAAAGGAAGCCATAGTGGTAAAGGAGCTCTCAACCAATGGATTGTTATCCTTGTCACCAGAAGACTGTGATCTTCCAACACCAGGCAGGTAATCTGATTTTTATCATGTTTATGAATGTCAGAGACATTTTTAACAACTATTAAAACCACTTACAAAATTTATAGCTGATACACCTGGGATAGGTTTTTGCCAGCTGTAGGGATGATTTGGAAATGAACCTTCTCTCTGCTACCAGAGGTTCTGCCATAGTGAGGTCATGATGCCAACTCCAAGACACTTCAGACCGGCACGGTTTGCCCTTTACTTCCAGAACTAAACTAATAGTTTAGCATGCTGTCCTTCATCAGTCAGGGCATTGAGTATAGTAGTTGGGACATTTTGCTGCAGTTTTATAAGTTGTTGGTGAGGCTGCACTTTGAGTACTGGATATAGTTTTGGTTACCCTGTTATAGGAAACGTGGTTAAACTGGAAAGAGTGCAGAAAAGATTTATGAGGATGTTGCCAGGACTAGAGGGTCTGAGTTATAGGGAGAGGTTGGCCAGGCTTAAGTCTTTATTCCTTGAAACATAGGACAATGAGGGATGACCTTGTACAAATGTTTAAAATTATGAGAGGCATAGATAAGGTGGATGGTAACAGTATTTTCCCCAGGGTAGGGGAGTTCAATGCTAGGGGGCATAGGTTGAGGGGGAGAGTGGAAAGATTTAAAAGGGACCTGAGGGGCAACTTTTTCACTCGGTGGTGAATATGTGGAACAAGCTGCCAAAGGAAGTGGTTGAGGCAGGTACAATGGTATCATTCAATAAGCACTTGGATAGGTACATGCAGCAGAAGGGGTTTAGAGGGATACGGGTTGAACGCAGGAAATTGGGACTGGCTGGACAGGCACCGTGGTCAGCATGGACTCGTTGGGCCAAAGGGCCTATATCCATGCTGTATTGCTCTATGACTCTATGACAGGGAAGTGTAGGTGGGGACAAACAGGTCAGCAGGATCTGGCCCTGGTTAAGATCCCATTCATCTTGTCAAATGATAAAATGTCACACTGGCACCATTTGAAGAGAAGGCTCATTCTTTCAGCCTGTGTGGCTATATTCATCCCTCTATTAAAATAACCAAGTAACTAAGCTGAGTTGTAACCTTCCGCAGATCTCTAACTGCCTCTATTTGTCCACAAAAGAGTCACTACATTTTGAAAAGGAATTCATTTGTTTTGCAGCTTCCAGATGCTGTATAGCAATGTTCTTCAATTTAAGTATTTAATTTTTATCCATCACTGTAAAGCCAGCAAGATAACATAGAAAGTAACATAGAACACATTCTTCCAACTCCAGCCCTGCTCATCTCTCCTACCTGGCACTACCTGCCTGTCATCTTACACCCCTCCTCAGTCCACCAATTGCCTTGGAATCCTTTCTTGCCGCTCCCCTTCTCCTCTCTGTGCTGGCCATCTCCTCCCTCCACTCTATGCAGGGTTTCGACCCGAAATGTCGACAATTTCTTTCCTCCCACAGATGCTGCCTGACCTGCTGAATTCCTCCAGCAGGTTGTGTGTTGCTCCAGATTCCAGCTTCAGCAGTCTCTTGTGTCAACACAGAAAATGTGGCAGGTTTCTGATGTTTAGCAGCATTGTTAAAACAGCAAGTGACAATGGCGTTTAATCAGATGGTGAAGATAGTGAAATATCAGTGGCAATTTCTGGGGTTTGTTTGTGGTTCTATAACACTATAGAGGGGAAACCTGGGTTTCAGTCTACTGATTGATTTGTGAAGTCTAGCAGCAGTGAGAGGGAGAATGGCTGTGTCTCATGGTATGGCAGAGTCAGAGGTCCTGAATCTGGCTGCATTTGTGTGTACATTTCTAAATAGAATTCTGCAAACTTTGAACTAATTGTTTTGTTACTGGTTCCTGGAAATCAACAGCCTCTGTGGATAAGTATCACAGCGGCATAAATAAACATGCAAATTCCTCTCCCTGTATTTCTGTCTCTCTGCCTTTTTAGTGCAAAGAATGAACATGTTGCTGCTTTATTTAAACTAATTTTATTTTCAGTATTTTGTGCTACTTGGCATTTGCTGAAGGAGGCTATATTTTTCTGACATACATTCTCTGTAAATGACCATTAAATGATGAACATTTCCATAAATTGCTGCCAAAAAGCATTATTTACTCAATGTAATTCTCAAAATATATTTGTATATTAGAAACCTGAGAACAACAAAATATTTTGTGACTCTTATTAGAAAATGCTGGAAATACTCAGGTCGTCAGGCAGCTGAATGGAGTCAGAAAAATTGATCTTTCAAATCAACGATATTTGATCGGAACAGAAAATGTTGGACACATTCAGCAGGTCAAGCAACCTCTGTAGAAAAAGAAACAATTAACTTTTTGGATCTGGGACCCTTTAGCAGAACCCCTTGTCAGCATATTGATGAAAGGTCTGGAGCCTGAAATGTTGACTGTTTCTCTTTCTACGAATGCTAGCTAACATGCTGAGTGTTCCCAGCATTTTCGATTTTTATTTTAGATTTACAGCATTTGCAGGTTTTTTTTTATTTTCATGCTTTCGTCAGAATTGGAAAAGTTAGATGTTACATGTTTTAAGATGTGATGAAATGGAGGAAAGAACAAAAAAGAAATGAAAGCTGAAAGGGTTATTGAGAGTCGTTGCCACAATCTTGAGGTCTCTTGGTCTCCTGGCGATGCTCACGTGTAATGATTAAATTGATATAGAGAACCTGTGGGGCAATAAGTGCAGAGAGAAAGGAGCACTGCAGATAAGTGGGCTTTCATCATACTTCGCGATTGGAGACTGGGAGACTCAGAGCTCTCAGCTACTCAGTGGCTCAATTTACCAGCAGTAACCCACCATTCAGTCACATTGAAATATGAAATCATAATAACTTGCAGAATTTTTACTTTGTGATACTTGCCGGAGCTAAGAGTTCTCATCTTTTATCATTGATGGAGCCTTCATGTGTGCTTTGGTTGGAGTCTAGGTTCGCCACTCAGCCACAAGAGTAAATCCCTGTGTGCGAGTTGACCTTGAAGTGCGGAGTGGGTTGGGTTACAGTGGCTGCACTGATGACTGAGAAAGTCTGTAATATCACCACTAGGAATTTCTTTTACATAATGGACATGCATGAAACCTCTAACAAATGGCTAAAAATAGCCACGTAACTTTCTCCAGGGTTTCTGCTGAAGTTACAGTGAACATTGGGAGAAAACTGTAGAACTTCAACACCCAGATGTTTAATTTGTATCCTCATGGGATTTAGGGTGAATCTTTGCTGCCCACAGAGACATCAACCAGGTGGCTGTGGAAGCTCAGCATATCTATAATGCAGATTTTATGAGGCAGCAGTAACTGAGGGCACAGGGAAAAAAAAAGTGCAGACCCAGGTCTGCTATTTTGAGGTGCATGTGTTCATGAACAGAAGTCTCTCAGAACTTTTGGGTTCGACAGAGGTAAAGAATTGGAAATCTATTTGTTATTATTGCCACTGAAGGTTTTCATTGGGAATTTGGCTCTAAAATGCACTGAGTGGGTGGCACAAAGTCCTGGCTCTGAACACAGTTGGGAAGGCAATGTGATTCAGGCAGAAGACTTAGTAGAGTTTCTTTTGAGTTCTTTGGAAGTGTGCTTGTTGGTGGCAAAATGCACATCAACATCACAGTGACCCTTTGGCCCATTGTGTCCATGCTGGCTTTCAAGTACCAATACCTAGTTATACTAATCCCATTTTCTAGCACATGGCCTGTATCCTTTTACTATCTGCTATCAATCCTCCTCTAGGGTTTCATTACTCCATTTAAAGCCCTGTCTTGTAATTCTCTCTCCAAACTCAATGAACTATTCTCCAAAACTTCCTCTGCATTCTCCACAACGTGGAATGTATCTTCTATCATATTCGTTCAACATAAAAATACTTGAGCCTGTGAGTTTTGCAGAAGGCCAAGCTAAATCTAGTTACCAGATCATTCTTGAACTACCATTAAGAGAATGGAGTTTAGCTGCAATGGAAATATCCTAAACGGTGAAGTGTTCCTGCCCCGATGTCCTCTTCATTTACAAATCTAAGATTGTGTAACAAGAAGATTGATATCTACCTCAACCTGTTGTGAGAATCCAGGCCAGGTGGGAGTATCACACATGGCAGGTTGGAGTTATCTGCTGCTAGGATAAATTGCACCTTTCAAATTTTGAATTTTCAGTCATGTGCAATTGTTTTCATATGCTGCAGTCGGGTAATATATCCACGTTGGGTTAAAAAACATTTTTAAAGAAGTGGTTTAACAAAATGGTTTTCATGGACACAAAGTTCTTTCTTGTGGCTGCCTGATTGAAACCAGAACACTACTATTGATTGGAACCAGGGCACTACTTTTGCTGTAACTGCATTATCAGACAATTTCTTTCTAGTTGTGCTGTACAAGAACATGGGCAAAAATTAGACCTACAGTAATAGCTTGTTTTTTTTTGCATTTGCAGGGGCTTGGATTGGAATTGAAATCATCTGATTGCTTTTGTAGGGGCCCTTTAAATAAATGTATACTTTACATATACACAGAGTGCTCTTAATGGTTACTAGTGGCGGGAAGGAAAGGAGAGAGGGTTAGTGACTCTGCCCTTGCTTGCCCCACCCTGAACATGCATCTGGGCACTTGTAGAAAAGCTAACACATCTCAACATGTCAGAGGGTCATAATTGCTGAACTGCCACTTCAAAGTTGTGAGTCTTAATAGTTTCTGAGAAATGTTTGGAAACCTTCTGAAATGCATCTGTTTCCTGTGTCTTGAACTAGCCAATGTTTAGCAATAAAAATATTCTTATTAATGATAAACCCACTTCTGACAAAATTGTCTTATTACAACAAAACAATTAGAGAATAATTTGAGTAATTTTGCAGAACAAGTAAAAACTGTTTAGGGGGATAAAGAATTATGACCAAAAATTATTAGATGCACTTGAATCTTATCTAAAGCATCAAGTACTGAGTATCAAATGCAACCTTGAAGAATAAAGCACAAGTTTATGCCACCTGAATGAATTAAATAGAATCCTGTAATAAAGAAATAAAAATACCATTTATTTTGTTGTCACCCACTTAAAGCAAGTATAAATTCTTGTGACTTTCCACTAGAAGTAATCAAAATTCTTGAACCACTGACTAGAAAACATGTTGGAATAAAGTACTCCCCTTTCAGGGAGGTAAACAGGCTGCGTATCCACACATCCTTGTTACTGGATATGGAGAAGCACTTTGAAACATCACAAGGGTCAGTGCATGCTATAAAGGAGACCAATAATAAACAAAAAGCACAATGTAGGAATTTAATACAAAATGTGATCTTGCTGTGTGTCATATGATAATGTGCACATGACATTATGGGCAATTGGGATTAATGTAGATGGGCAAAAAGGTCGGCATGGAAGTGGTGTGTAAAGGGTTTCTGTGCTGTACAACTTGTTGGCTCTACAGCCATACCGCAGTCTCTCGGAATAAGCAGCAAGATGGTTGATGTGCAACACAACCCAACTAACAGAATTAAAGTTAATAGGAAGGAAACATTCTGTTTAACTTGAGGTAAATAAATGTTGCAAATAAGTCCACTAAAATTACATAGATCTTTGTTTCAGCAAACAAAGATTTGGTTAGATGGCACCTATGTACACAATAAATGGTATACAGTTTTACCAAAAGCAACGGTAAAATGTGAATGATATTACACGTCTATAACTGATGAACCCTAAATGTGAAATTACAGAAGATGCTGTGTGCATTTCATAATGAAGAAAAGTCCTCACTATGGCGATCCAGGTAGCTTTCTATGCTATGTTGCTTCAATCATCTACAGAAGTTTGTCATGTTACCATTAAAATTATTTAGCAAGTTCCTGCTTCTAGCAGGAACTGATGCCCAAATTGTGGCCTATTTGAAAATTACTGCTGGCGCACCTCAGACAGGAAGTTGTCAATGAATAACTGTAATTTTAAATTCAACGCTGCCCTGCCTTGTCCATGTTTCAAAATGGGGGCCAAAATAAGAGCCTATTTTTCTTGTGTTATTAACATATATCCATTGTATAAAGAGTAATTTGAAAGGCTTAATCAAGCTTGTTTAATAATAGAAAATGAATGCAGGAAAAGCTCTGATATGCCTCATGGCACGAAGGTTAGGTGAATTGATCAAACTATAAATGAATCTTCAGAGAACCAGGGACAACTTAAAGATAGGGAAAGTTCTCAAATCATTGGCAGACAACCTCTTGAGATGCAAAACGCTGCTTATAAAGTTCAGGGCAAAAATGTAAGTTTAAAAAATGAACAAGATATCATTGCTAATAGTTACAAATAGGCTGCCTGTCAAATAAAAAATGAATTCTCTTTTAAAATAAACATGATATCGCATTCACCTCGAGCAAAATTTTGACAAGCAGTCTCCTTTTTCCCCATCCCCTGGAACAAATCCATGGTTGTTTCGTGCTTTATATTCTATTAAATGGTATCTAGCATGTTATATAAAAACAACCAGCCTAGAGAATTATCTTCACAGATCCTGAAGATTTCTTGCCAGGGAAATCCCAGTGCTCATCAATTCAGAATCAATGAACTCCCCAAAAAATCTTATTTTTAACACATTTAATAATAGTCTTTTAAAAGACTTTATGACAACAATTAAATTTAAATATTTGTAAGTCATGTACTGTGCTCTGTTCAAATAAAAGCAAATGCTTCATTTGATTTTATGGCTAATGTTTTAACTATTGTGAAGCAAATCAACTGTAAGAGAGTGACATTGCTGGAATCTTCAGTTGGTTGGGATCTGCCAGAACATTGCTGAAGATGAATGCATTGTGGGAATTTGGGAAAATGGTTGAACATTGTATTGTTATCACTGTACTTCCTAGATCCCTTGAGTTAGGCAATATGCTGTTTGGCATGCAGTATTTTGACACAAGCATTGGGGTTCATTGAAAGTAAAGAATATAGGTTTTATTTCAAAATGGACAATGCTAATTCCATATTTCACAGCCCTGCATGGCAAAACAGTTTGAAATGTACCAATAAAAGATTTGCAGAACCCATAATAAACCTGCACTAAAAGGGACAATAAATGAAAAGTTATGCAGTTCATTTAAAAACATGTTAAATCTCTCATTCCTAGCTTCCCATGCATCAGTCCATTTGGAGTGGTAAAGACATGCAAAAACATGTTGCAAAAATTCCATCAAAAACAAATACCACAAAGTTGCTGCTTATTAATTTCCAGTTTCCAATCTGACCATTTTCTAATTACTGTATACTTGAAAATAACATTAAAATGAAAGTGGTCTGATTTTTTTTTGTCAAATGGTGCGATTCAATTTTACTGGAGAAAACTCACAATGTAACCTCAAAATAACTGCAAATGTTGCAGACTCTTTAGTAATGTCTGAATGTCATGTCGTGTAATGACTTTTGAGTGTTTCACCAACATAACAATTCACTAAAATGGATGCAGGGACAATGGCTGTCAAATGGTGACAAGGGTCCTTACCCCAGAAAATTAATAGGCTGAGAAAGGCTACAAATGTTAATCTAATCTTCGTCAATTTCTTCTAAAAAGTAAAAAATATTTATTAATTTGTTAGGAGTCAGAAAAATAAATATTATATTCTGTCCTCCTGGTCAAATAAAATAAAGAATTGAGTTCAGCCAGAATGTTACTTGATGTTTCAGGAATCAGTATATAGACAGTACACAGATGTCTGTGTCCAGAACTCAAAGAAATATAATTGTCCAAGTGTAACAGAGTCTGTGGTAAAAATAAGAAAAAAATGAAGGGTGTATAATTATAATGAGTCCAAGATAGAAACACTACAAAACTGAAACATCAGCAGGAAATCTGGTATCAGCATACAGCAAAAGGCACCACAATATTATTCTATTTATGATGTGAAAAATTGGCACACCATCATTGTTTTAACTGTAAATCATATTTTACATATAAATACATGTTTTCCCTATAAAAGACTTTCCTGTTAGCTGTAAGACAACTTTGCTAAAATGAAAATAAAATGTTTAATTTAATTTTAGAATATTTGATAATTATATAAAATAAAATATTTTTTACAGTTGCAGATCTATGGCATTTACACAGGGAGTGAGTCCTGATTTGATTTTACACGCATTGCACGGGTGTGCAAGTCCTCCCGTACATTGTGTCTATTGGATGAGTAAGTCCTGCTATCAGAAGACCAGAATACTGAAGCTGTTTCTGTGCTTGCTGCTGGAGGGTTCTGAGTGCTTAAGAAAGGTGTACGCTCTCCTATTTTCTCACCATCAGAATCTGTGTCAGAGCAGCAGCTTTCTGAGTTTGAATCACAGTCGCATTCAGCTCTGTGTGAAATGTGACCATTTGGTTTTGTTTTCCTCCACCTTCTACTGCTGTTGCCATTTTCTTTGGTTGATCAAGTGCTGGATGTACTCTTGTGTTTGTTTCATATTCATCATCTTCTGCCATTCTTGCTGGACTGGGGGGTAGACTTCCAAAGCTGTCATGAAGATAACTACGGCGCTGTTTGTAGAGGTCATGCCTCAGGTTGTCTTGATGGTGCTTGTGATATCTTCTCAACAAAGGCTGCTCATCTTCCACAAAATAACCCACCACTGCTGGAGGCAATGATGTTGCATGGGTAGATCCATGTGGAGACACATCAAAACCAGGTGCATATGAAGGGAGGGAGTAATGTAAATCAACAGGTGATAACCGGGCTGGCGTTGTGAGGGCAGACACGTACCTAAGGAGAATATATAGTATCAATATTTAGCATTATTTAAAGTGGTTTAAACTAGTGAAACTAGATTGCAGTTCTATTTTAATTCATCCTGAGAAATTATATTGCAAGGCCTTTTGCTTTAGAACTTTATTATTTAAGCAATTCAATTACTGTGACACTAGCCGTAATAATCCCTTTGGAACGTTGTCAAGTGGTCATTCTATATTGAACATGGAGAATGAACATATGTATATGCACTTTTCATTTCAAATCTATCCTTTAACCAAGATTCTACATGCTCTCAACTGCAATTGTGCTTAGATATCAGCAACATCTGTGGAGAAAAGCAGACAGTCAATGTTTCTGAAACGTTGACTGCCTGCTTTTCTCCACAGGTGCTGCCTGGCCTGCTGAGTTCCTCATCTAGATTCCAGCATCCACAGTCCTTTGTTTCTCTTATGAATTTTATGCCCTTATAAAGCAACAAAAACTACAAAGATGATAAGAACTCTTAAGTAATTTCATGTAAAGATGACTTCCAGCAGAACCGACCATTTCCCTGTAAACCTGTTGATAAATGTATTTTCCTGCCTTCTTAATTGAGAAACATTTTTCAGTAAATATGCAGCTGATTGGCTTTCAAATTTAATTAAAGCAATATATTTGAAAGTATTGTAAATTGTGAATTGAGATTAAGTTACTCTAGATCTAATCTTGAGCTGCAGTAGGAATTTGTAATCTTCTGATAGTAAAATCATAATAGAACTGTGGGGAAAAAAATGAGCTGTGGAAGATTAAGAGAGGAATCTCACATTCAGAGACAATTGCACAGAGTTGGAAAGTACTTGCTTTACCTAAAACCAAGGGTAGCTTATGTGGAATGTTGTAAATAGATGAATAAAGTATTGTAATTTGAGAAACAGGCATAACTTAGTTTCTCTGAAGATAAATTAACCAAATAGTCAAAATATCTGGGATAAGTGTTCATGGGATCAGCTACAGGCAACGATATGCTGTGCATGCCACCATATGGGGAATGGGACTTGACTGCCAGCTGGTGACTGCCAGTAAAAAGAAAACAAAACTGCAGATAAAAAGTACAGATGGGGGGGGGGGGGAGGGGGGAGGATGGGGGGAAACCTCCTCCAGTGTTGTTGGATGGGGAGTTCCAGGATTTAGACTTAATGACATTGAAGGACTGATGCTATATTTCCAACTCTGAATAATCTGTGACTTGGAGGGGAAACTGCAGGTAGTGGAGTCGCCACGTGACTGCTGCCCTTGTTTTCTGAGGTGGTAAAGGATGCAAGTTTGGGAGGTGTTGTCAGAGTAGCCCAGGCAAGTAACTACAGAGAATTTTGCTGATTGCATGCACTGTAGTCACTGTGTGCCTATGGTGTTATTAATTAGTATTTGCATTCTGAATGACAAATCAATATAAGGAATCCTATATTGATAACAAAGAATGCAAAGGCAATTATCTAATACTGTACCTTGTTTCTACTTAATTGCCATAGAACCTGCAGGCTCTCAGTTGACCTACTGATAAATGTATTTCTCTGCCAGTTTCTCAAATGATAACATTTATATTTTTCAAGAAAAATGTTGCATAATATCGGATTGATTTCCAAATGAAAATTTCCACTTTCCAAAGTTTAACAACAGAATGGAACACTTGGGGTAGGATGGGTGCGCTGGATAATTTGGTATCAAACATTTAGGAGTATTTTAGTTCCATAGAAAACTTTTAAAAAGACATAGGTGGAGTAATATACAAGGCTGTGATTCCAGCAAGGAGCTGGGATCTGTTGGTCACAAAACATTGCTTCTCACCCTACAGCAATTGGTGGGGAGAGGAGAGGGGTCTTCAATAAATAGGTCTTCAGAAGTTTTTTTTGAGGGGTAGGGAGATCTTCAACCCTTCACTTCCATTGAGTAGAAATGTTTGTCTACCACTAAGGCCCAGTGTTAGGAGGTTATTTGCATATATCATCAATAGCTGGCAGGTGTGTGGGAGTCAAAAACACAGCATATTTAAATCACCATGTGAGACTGACTCTGTTATTGTTTATATACACCTGGGGAGACCAAGTCCTAACTTGCTGATGTATGTAGTCATCTAACGATATTTTTCCTTCCCTTTACATGGTTGATCATGCAGGGACCCTGCTCCAATAGAGTTACACAGTTTGGGCCAAGAAGTAAGCATATCTTCGCCCCACTAAATTTATCGCCATTCCAATAAATTTCCACTAGAATTAGAGCTGGAATATGCTATAGTAATGGCTAATAGATTGTGATTCATTCCACAAATAAATATATACATAGAACTTAATCTCATTTGCAAAATGGTTGATTTTGTACCTGTCACTGTGAGGTGAGTCTCTGAGAGAATCCACTGAGTCTCTGCAATGGAAGATCGGGTGTCTTGTGTCCTGATAACCACAAACTGCAGTTAATCTGCCTCGTGGTTCCATGGGACTGTTACACTTGCTAGTTTCCAAAGACGAGGTCATCATACCAGAATGCATTTCTGAAGTAACACTGTCAGATTGCTCTATGCTCCATGTATTGTTCCCATTTCTACAGGAAAGAGTCACATTAAAGTGTAAGACGATTGATAAGTACAGGTAGACATTTAAGGAAATATTTCATAATTCTCAACCAAGATGTATTCCATTGATAAATAAAGACTCCATGATAATGACAATCCATCTTGGATGGGTTAGGGATGGTATCACATTGTAAGGAAGGTGTACGTTGCTGCAAAATCAGGTGTAGGCAAAAAGATTGGGAAAATTTTATGAAGTAGCAAAGGATGACTAGAAAGACAAAAATGAGGAAGAAAAGAGTCTGAGGATAAATTAGTAAGGAATACAGTAGACAGCTTCTACAAATACATAAAAAGGAAGAGAATAGCCAAAATAAATGTTGTTAGTCCCTCAGAAGATAACAAAGGTGAGATGAAAATGGGAAACAAAGAAATAGCAGAGATATTGATCAAATATTTAATATCTGTCTTCAAGACCCTAAAAGCATCCCAATAATAGTCTGAAATTGGGAGGTAAAAGGGAAGAAGGAACCAAATTATTAAACTTAAAAAAAAAACTGCTACACAAATTAATGTATCTAAATGTGACAAGTCCTGTGGATCTGACTACCTGAATCCTAAGCTCCTTTTCTTAAAAAAACTGGTTTCAGAAAAAGTAGTTGTATTGATTGCGATCTTCTAAAAGTCACTTGATTCTGAAAATATCCCAGCAGATTGAAAGACTGCAAATGTAAGGGAGATAGAAAGCTAGAAGCTACAACTTGACTGTTGGGAAAATACTGGAATCCATGGTTAAGGAAGTAGTTGCAGAACTGTTTACAAAATCATAATGCAATTAATCATAATCAGCATGAGTTTATTGAGGGGAAACCATGTTCAACAAATGTTTCTCCTTAAGGAAGGATTATACATACACTGGAGGCGAGATTGATTCCTGTGATAAAGGAGGGATTTACCTATGAGAAAGGTCAAGCAGGTTGGGCCTTTACTTAGTAGTGGTTTGAAGAATGAAAGGTGAAATGTAAGATTCTGAAGGGGCTTCACAGGGAGGATGCTGAGGGGATGTTTCACCTTAGTAAAGGGCATAGTTTCAGAATAAGGGATCGCCCACTTAAGACCATGATGAGGAGGATTTTCTTCACTGAGAGTTTCAAATCTTTAGAATCCATTGCCCCTGATGACTGTGGGTGCTAAGTCACTGAATATCTTCAAAGCTGAGACAGAGAAGATATTTGTCCTTAGGGAAGACAAGGTTATGGGAAACAAACAAGCAAGTGAACTTGAGGTCATGATCAGATCGATCATGATATCATTGAATAGCAAAGCAGATTCAAGGGATGGTCTTGGCTACTCCTGTTCCTAGTTTATGTGCTATATAGTCATAAATAAATATCAATGTATCCAAGGATTGTGAAACTATCTGTCTCTACAAATAAGAACTTGTGGTCTAAAATTTGTTAAAAAATCACTTCCACAATGATATAGGAAATCATTTCACAACCTAGTATGAGTACTCAATGCAGTATATAAGATATTTACTTATTAGTCACACATACGTCGAAACATACAGTGAAATGCGTCTTTTTACATTATTTGAGAATGTGCTGGGGGCAGCCCACAAGTGTTGCCACTCTTCTGCCGCCAACATAGCATGCCCACAATTCCTAATCTGTATGTCTTTGGAATGTGGGAGGAAACTGGAGCACCCAGAGGAAACCCATGCAGACACTAGCAGAATGTATAAACTTCTTACAGACAGCGGCAGGAATTGAACCCAGGTTGCTGGCGCTGTAATAGCATTATGCTAACCACAGCACATGTGGAGGTGCTGACTTTTGGATGAGTGGTCGATCCCTCCATCTTGGCTGAAGGTTTGAGTGCTTTACTCAAAAACAGCAGCAGAGCTAACCAAGATCACTAGGAAAGCAAAATTATCTCATCATTGACCTTATTGTGTTTTCAGGTACCTTATTGTAGGCAAATTGTCTTCTACTAGTCCCTATGTTACAATAGTTCCAGCACTCAAAATTTGGCTATGAAGTGGATTGGAATATTCTTAAGTCCTATCTGAATGCAGCAGGGTTGAAATTAACCCTTGATCATATGCACTAGACTTGTGACGTAACAGCATTGGTTCCATTGGCTTGAATAAGTTTCATGCTCTATCCCAATCAGTATCCTCCATTTTCAGAACTTCCCAGATATCAGGAATGATTCACACAGTATTGAATCACCTACATCTCTACTAGGGGTTATTAACTGCAATTTTAATTTGAATATTAGCATATTGTTTGTGCTGTAAAAACATGTTGTAATTTTTGGCCTTGATGGAAAATGTGTGAGAGCATAATTAAGTTGCACATTATACACCCCATGAATTAAAATGTCCTGATAATGTAGTCTTGAACTGCAAGACATAACTTGTTTTAATTTACGTATGGAAACTTACCTGGGATGGTAACCGTCAGTTGTGAAGAAAAGAGTTTAATTTATTGCAGGTATTGATAATTCTGAATTACAGCCAACTAGAAATACATGCTGTTAGTGCCTATCTACTGTCATAATTTTAAACTGAAGAGAACTATCAGCATCAAATATGATTTGTTGCACAGTCATTGTTGCATGTAAGCCATTTGTAATCTCTTCTATTATCTGAATTGTTTTACAACTATGGATTTGACAGATTATTTTTGAGTAATATGAGCATTACCATTTTTCAGCATTATTAATGAACTATTAAAAATAATGACTAAACTGCATTGCTTTAAAATCTGCAATTCTGGAGTAACATTGGGAAAATTGATATTAATCATAATGTACTTGCATTTAACCCTCATAAACACCTAATGATCCACTTAACTAAAATAAATGTTGAATTCAACTACGGAGGACAATTTTTTTGTTGGCAATGGCTAAACAGCAATTAGAAAGTGTATCAATTATGCTTTACAAGTGCCAGTAATGGGAAAATCCAAGAACATTTTTAGTCATGGAAGATGGCCTTCAATCTACAAGTCAGTGGTGGATTACACCATTGCTGTGGTTAACTGGTTTAAGACTCAAAAGAAGTTTAATGATTTAAAGAAAAACATTAAGGTAACACACAAAAACTTCCAAAAATCAATAGGACAGCATTTGTATTTACAGAAGTAAACCCTATTGTCATAGAAAAACATTAAGAAAATTTCATAAGAAAAAGGTGCAGGTTTTGAGCTTGTTTTGCCATATGATAGGATATATCAGAACATCCCTACACTGCTGCCTTTACCGCATATCCACTGATCTCCTGTGTCCGAATCTGTTGATTTCAGTGAGTATTTTCATTAAGTAAGCATCTGCAGCACAGCAGTCCTCTGGAGTAAAGAATTTCCTCATCTTAGTCTTAACTGGGCTCAGATGAGGAAATTCAGTACAGATGTAACAACAGGCTTTGTGGTTAATGTTATTTGAGCTCTGTGGATGCCAATTTGGCTGGAAATTTCAGCACACTGGTGACCATCCATCATAGTTAAGGAGGCAGTAGCACCAGTGACATTCAGGTGCAGTAGGAATTACAGAATCAGCCAAATCGTGAAGTAAATATTTGTTTGATGCTGATTTGAAGACAGTGCTGCCAAAATAGACCTTGACGATCCATTTTTGCAGTAAAATTAACTTGTCTTGGGAGCCTAGTGTTCAGCAGCAAGAACTCCGGCCTTTGTACCTATTGTGCTGCACTATTTGAAGGGATCAGGAATGTCTAGCAATTTAATGGTTGTGAACAGCATCACATCTCAAGAACTAGTGTTAAAAATATTGGAGGTTCACGGCCCTGAAGTTAGTGGTGTGGCTGATGTTAGAGCTAAACTTTGGTCTAATCCTGTTGTTTCCAGACTTGAGTGGGGTCTTGGGGTGGAAGCTATGATAGACTTCCCTCTAGGTCAGCAGTTTGATAGGGAAAACAAGGAAAGGGCCTGGAATGTACAACTACCTGTAGAAGGGAGAGGAGAGCTCTCAACAGGAAACCCTATCCACAAAGGGAACTTGAAGAGCATTAACCTCACGACTGCTATTTCAGAAGACTCCACTTCTTTAAGGAGCTGCCCAATAATCATGTGCTGCAGTTAAACAGCTGCCACAATGCAGGACCAGACCTGTGTTTAAAACAACAATGGTAGTGATTGAGGCCATGAATTTCTTCACTTCTAGAATCACCAGGTTGGAACTTCGGGTACCATTAAAATATTGTAGCACATTGCTCCATTATGTAGGCAGCAAAAGGGCCAGGGGAGCTGGTTCATCTCCTCCTTTCTTGGATGAGAGCAGCAGGGAGCACCTGAGTGTGGATCCACAAGGACTGTTACCTTGCTGTTGGTACAGGGAGCCATTAAACACACCCAGATTGCTTTGAGCACACCAACCGAAATTCCTAAAATGTCGTGGACTGGAAAGGATTTCACTCGCTAATTTCCAGCCAGTCTGTGACCATTCACAAAAGATTGTAATGGTCAATGCCTAAAATGAAGGGACAGATATATGACAAATAAAATGTCGAGTGATTGATATTAGATGGAAGAATGAACAAAGGCAATACAAACTAAATGGTGCAATTTTCAAGCAGGTTCAGACACAGACAGCTGGGGCTACAGCTAATTCTTTTAAGTAAAAGGGACAGGTAATCCTGTTAAGAAGACATATGGTACAAAAGCAAGGAATTTATGAAACATTTCTGTAAATACTGCTTAGGTCCCAGCTGTGACATAGTGCCCAATACCAGAGGGGATGTCAAAGCCTGAGGAAGATGCAGCTGAGATTTACTGGAATGCTACTCAGGATGACGGGCTTAATTTATATGGAGAATTTAGAGAGCTATTACTCTCCTTAAGGGGAAAAAAATTATCGGCAGATTCAGTCATGTTTTCAAATGCATGAAGGGATTTTATGGATTAAGTGGAGAGAAACATTTCTAGTGGCAGACAAGTGAAGAAGGCATTTGGCATGCTTGTCTTCATCAGTCAGGGCATTGAGTACAAGAGTTGGGATATCAAGTTACAAGTGTGAAAGTTATTGTTGAGACCACACTTGGAGTACTGTGTGCAGTTCTGGTCTTCTTGTTATAAGAACAATGTCATTAACATGGAAAGGGTGCAGAAAAGATTCACAAGGATGTTACTAGGACTGGAGGGCTTGGGTTATAAGGAGAGACCAAATAAGCTGGGGCTTTTCCCTGGAGTGCAAGAGGCTGAAGGGTATCCTTGTAGAGGTATATAAAACCATGAGGGGTATAGATAAGGTTAATGATCACAGTTCCCCAGGGTAAGGAGTCTAAAATTAGAAATTTAAGGTGAGAAGGGAAAGGTTTTCATACAGAGGGTGGTGGGTATGTGGGGCGAGCTGTCAGAAGAAGTGGTAGAGGGAGGAACAATTGCAATGTTTAAAAGACATTTGGGCAGGTACATGGATAGGAAAGATTTAGAGGGCCAAACACAGGCAAATGGGACTAGCTTAGGTAGGCAAATTGGTCAGCATGGACAAGTTGGGCCGAAGGGCCTGTTTCTGCGCTGTATAACTCTATGACTCTAAGTCAGTATCTAGAGGACAGATGTAAAGTGATCAATAAGGGAACCACAGGTATCGTCAGGAATTTTCTTTTAAAGCTCTGTCGTGGTCTGGGATGCATTGTCTTAAAGGGTGATGGAAACAGATTCAATAACAACTGCAAAGAGGGTTTGGATAAATTTAAAACTAAGAAATTCGAGAAACATCAAGAACACCACAGAGTAGAAGGCTAGCCATCTAATTCACCAAGTAATGCAATTGTGGTGCTACCATTAGTCTACTGTGCCAAAATCCTGCTGGAGTCCTCTAGAGAGGAACTTGTGGGTCATCTTGCTGCCTGGGGAGCTGGCATGGGTTTGTTATGTCCCTGTGTTGGTTCTAAGTCACGTGTACCTGGTAACTCATTACATGTAGATCCTGCTGCTAAATCAACCCATATAGAACACAGTGTCAGTATCTGAGGATGGAATTGCAAGTATGAGACTGAGTGTCTGGCTGCCTTCACCATTCACAGGCAGCGCTTAGAAGCTTCCACTTGGCCAAGTGGACTGGCCATCTGAAAGGGGAAGGGCATAAGGGCAAGGTTATAGCAATCAAGAGAGGCAATCTGTAAATCAGAGAGATTGTGGGAGAAAGGTTTAGTGAGTTGGAGGAGGATAGAGTAAGAGCAAACCATGTTTTGCACTATTGATTGCTCCTTACACAAATGATGGCCATTCATTGAAGGCCAAAACTCTGTTCTCCAGTGCATTGATGTTATCATTAAGGCTATTCAGTTTTGCAAGCATATCGGCCAAAGATGTTGCAACTCCATAAAGCACTTTATCTCCCTCTGTCTTGCAGGAGCAGGGAAGGTACCAGCAGTGCTGTGGTGTGGGAGATGCACTGCTTCATCCAATCAGTACACTGGAGGGTTTCCTTTGCTCTTCACCTGATCCACCAAGGCCTCCAGAGCCAGAGCAAATATTGGGGTGTCCACTTTTGTGTTGCGCCATTTCCAGCAAGCTGTCAAAGGCTCTAGAATGACTTGCAACTCCATTTCCAGTCACAAAGTACCTAAGTGCCTACTTTTAATATTGATTTGCTAGCAATTCAAATAATTGGGTCCTGTTGGAAATGTGCAAGGGTAATTATACTGTTAATGCTGACTAATCAGTGAAATGATGGTAAAGTGGTGGTGGTCTCAGCAGAAATAGATAAGCAAAAACGTGCAGTCTCCATGACTTGTTTGTTAATATCTAGTTAGTTAATTACCTATGACTGGATGTGTGTGTAGCTGTGGAAGAGTGTCGAGATGTGGACGATGGCTGGCTTGCAGAAAATGAGGTTTCCGTTTCATGTCGCCTCACGTGTTCAGAGACCGGAACATTTTTTGAAATATACTGTATGAGAAAAGAAATAAACATCTTCAGAGTCGATCAGTAGGGCTCACAGATACCAAGATTTACATTATTCATCCCATATTTTTACACCTAATTAAAAAACCATTGTCTGTTACTCACTAAACAATTAGGAAAAGTGGTTGCTATCATTCAAACCATATTTTTATAATAGGATTTGAATAGTTTGATATAGGTTCGTTTTGGGGAATTTCACTGTGCACTTTTCACAACAAGCCTGAATCCTTGTATACTCTTTGAAATTAACAGATACATTTGCAAGACAATTCAGAAAAAAATGTGTTGAAGGAGGAAGGAAGATTTTCATCTGGACCAGATGTAACAAAGCTGTAAATGCATTGATTAGAATGGACTAACTATTCTGATATGTGTAACTCCAGAAATTTTCCCATATATGCTGGAGGGGGTGAAGAGGAAATTCACCAAGATGTTGACTGGAAGGGAGGATTTTGGTTATAAAGAGAGACTGGACAGGCTGGGCTTGTTTTCCCTGGAGCAAAGGAGGCTAAAGGCTGACCATGTAGAAGTGCAAAAGAAAATTATGAGAGCCATAGATAGGATAGATCGTCAAAATCTTTTTCCATATAGGGATATCAAAAACAAGAGAGTGAGGGCTTAAGGGGGAATCAGAGGGGATTGTTTTTCCACAGAGAGGTTGATATCTGGAATGCGCTGCTAGAGGACGTGGTGGAGGCAGATACAATCACTATGTTTAGGAGGCATTTAGATGGGCACTTGCATGTGAAGACATAGAAGGATATGGTCCTAATGCGGGCAAATGGGATTGGTGTAGATGGGCAGAATGGTTGGTATGAATAGGGTGGACTGAAGGGCCCATTTCTGTGCTATATGACTCTGCGCCCTTCAGCTTTGGAAAAAATTAAAGTTTTCTACATGATGTCATGATTAAAATGCATTTATCCTTAACCTTTCAAGGTAATCCTTGATTACTTTTATTGATTTGAACTGCTACAAATCAGAGATGAGAGACTGCAACATGACCAGTCTGACCAATACACCAAGCAGCAGAACCAGAGAAAATCTGCTTTCTCATCCTTTAAACAAAGCACTGATGGTAATTTTTAATAGTACAAGTGAGATTTATATGTCCTCTGTTTCAATATTTAACTAAAGTTTTAATGATTCACTAAATGCATTGGACCACTTATGCCTAGTTCTTGATTCTCCAATCAGGGGAAGAAGACTGAGTACATTTCAGCTGATCTATGCCCCTCGTGATCTTATACACCCCTATAAGATCACCTCTTGGTCTCCTATGCTCCAAGGAATAAAGTCCTCACCTATCCAACCTCTCCTTTTAACTCAATCCCTCAAGTCCTGGCAACATCCTTGTAAATCTTTTCTGAACTCTTTCCAGTTTGATAACAATCTTTCCTATAGCCAGGTGACCAAATTTGAACACAATACTCCAAGTGTGGCCTTACCAGCACCTTGTACAACTGCACCATGACCTCCCAACTCAATGTCCTGACTGACGAAGGCCAGTGTGCCAAAAACCTTCTTCAACCCCTGTCTTCCTGTGACTCCACTTCCAGGGAACCATATACTTGAACTCTAGGGTCCCTCTGTTCTACAAAACTCCCCAGGGCCCTGCCATTCACTGTGAAAGTCCTACCTTGATTTGACTTTCCAAAATGCAACACCTCATGCTTAGCTGAATTATACCGTAGGCACTGTCAACTGAGATGATTCCTACAAGATTTAATGGATTAATGGCACAGATTGGGGGTTGGTCACATACCATTCATGTACTTGAGTAGACTGGAACAAAATACAAATTCAAAACTGCTTTGCAGTCCTGCAACTGCGGCCTGTACATGAACTCATGATGGTCAAAAAAAAAACCAAGATGCCAATTATTGCTATAATTTCCACTTAGTGTTCCATATTGTAGACTTTATATCCAATTCTGTTACTGTGGTTGTCTATCAGTTTTCCACAAAGATTGTTAATGGAAATACAAATATAAAGACACAGCTGCTTGGTATTTATTTTTTTACATCACTAAACCATTACTATCTGTTTACAATAACCAGGTATGCATAAGCAATTGGCTATGTAATGAGAGTGTGTATAATTTTCATATTTCCATAGTTTGCACTCCTTTCTAATTACATATCCTGTTTAAAGTATCAAGAAGCACATTAATTCCTTTTGTGTTTTAGTGTTTCCCTCCTTACACCATCTTTTCCGTGAATCTGGGCAATAAAAAGTGCTTTGAATCTGGAATCATACTATATTCAGCACACTAATGGTTTAGAAAATTCTGTATGGCAGCTTCAAACAGGAATTCTGGCTGACCTTTTGCCTTTACTGGTCTAATTTCAGTGGTCTAGGCTGACATTAGCTAGGAGAATTTGCTGAATTCTTTTGTAGGTAGTTCTGGCATGAGTTATTCAGTCCAATATTTACACTGTGCCAAAATTTGGAGACTATGTGAGGTTCTGGCAAAACGATTGAACAGCTTAGCCCTCTCCCCATTATAATCAAGGGTAAGACTGAGTTTGCTGAATTAAAAAGTCATTGAAATCACCATCGCCACTTAGATTGATGAGGAGATAATATTGAGGTGAATATGCAGCAATCAAAATGGAAAGTTGCTTGAAGCATTATCAATCTGGGCATCATAACATAGTTACTATCTGAATTATAAATATTATTGATCAGATTGGCCAAAGCAGAGCCACAATCCTGAAAGTATGACAAATGCAAATATTATTTAGACTTTTTAAAAAGCACATGGTGGTAAATGAGGAAAAAAAATCCTTGAAACAGTGGAAATTGCTTTTTTGGTTGGCTGTTTCCAACTGCTTCTAAAATTGAATTTTGACATCAATCACAGATAATCTACAATACTCTTCCTAGGTTTTTCATTATTTCTCCAACATGTTAATCAACTGCTGATATAACTAAATAAAGAATTCTGCAGAAATTAAAAATTGAAATTAATTCCTAACTTTCCAGTGACCCTTTCCCCCAAAACCCCCCAACCACCTTTCCTGATGTGGCAGCATACCTAGATACTTAGGCAAATTCTGATTATTTTTGTGAAATAGCTTCTGGAGGACCAGGCAACATCACAGTCTGATTCCATTTTGTGTCAATATCACTACTGCAGTGAATTCTTGGCCAATGTTATTCAGTACCAGACTTGGCAGCACAGTCATCAGATGAACTATTACCCTGGAAAAGACTTTTTAGTTCTGTACACTTAGACCAAATGATAAATAGGATTATCACTAAATAATCTCTTACAAATACATTTAATTTTCTTAAGTCAGTTTATAAATAGAAGAACGTACATCGACCATTTGAATATCTTCTGGGAGAGGGCCAGGATGGTTTGGACCATTAGCAAGGTTTCGATTTTGATGATCTACACAAAGATTTTGCCTCAAATGGCTGTGCATTTTTTTTCTTTGTTTTCTATGGGAGAACAATAAATGGAGCAAGTTATACACAATGATAGACAACTTTAATTTATAATACATTTGACATTGGAATGAAAATGTATCTACTAACTTTGCATATTTGAAAAAATACAAATTACTGTATTTTGCAATAATGCAAAAACAACTTTAAATGTCCATTAGCAACTACAAAATACAGTTAATGTAAGGTTTAAAGACTTACTTTGTTTTGCAATATGCCACTACACATACAATTCCAACTACAAGAAGTGCAACACAAATGCCAGTAATAGTCAAGACTCTCTTTTGATACAATTCCTCAGCTTCTGTTGACAGAAACACAGGGTACAAAAGGGTTAAACATCTTATTCTAAATAAACCACCATCACCATCCAATTTATTTCAGTTACCAGATGCATTTGAATAGCCTTCTCTGGAGCAATTCTCGTCTTAATTCCAAATGCAGAAATATATTTGCAAATACAATAAAGTGTAGTGTACAAAATAGCTAGCAATAAGCTGAAGTAAATTCCCAGCAGAGTCACAATTAACACCCCTGAACACACTAAGGACAGACTGCAGGCCATTGTATTAAACCCAAAACAAAGAAAAAGTGTTTAAAATAGGTGGTAAAATTAAAATGAAACCATATGAAGGTAATACTCTTCAATTTTCAAAGGAGAAAAAGTTATTCTGAATGATATTTACATTTTTGTTAGAACTTTTCTAATTTTGAGAATTACATTCAATTGTTAATTGAAACATATTTTCTGTGACCTAACGATTTGAGGCTGAAACATGACATTAGGCAGACTTGTGTGCCAATTTCAGCAATGAAATAAAGAAAGTAAAAAGACAACAGAAAAATGGGAGACAAAAAAAGCATTTTAGTACAAATATCTAGTAATGGGGGGAGGGGGAGAGAGAAGTGAGGAAGTCAACAGCCTGGCATAGCATGCTTGTTACTGAAGAAGAGAATGGGAACACTGAGGGAGAAAGATTAAAGCAGACTGTGAAGGGATGCTTCAGACTAAAAATAAATAGTGTCCTGTCAAGGCATGGGAGTTGGAGTTTGTTTTTGCGATTAGTAATTAGAATGTCAGCAGCACTCGTTTTGCTGAAGGTGAGAGAAATGAACAAGCTCTTGTGTTATTAGTGTTTTGCTATTACTCTTTTGCACTTAATATTAGCAAACATTAAGTGACAGTAATGACATGTTTTTCACATTCATAGCTAAGGACTAACCAAAGTACACAAGTGCATCTCAAAATCTGAGAATAATTGTGCAATTTTACCTTGGATGAAAACAAACGTTAACGAAGTGACATTTGGAACAAGTTTAAGATACTGTTTAGTTTTCTCTCAATAAATAAGCTTCATTTACTTTAGCTTGGATTTTTTTTCTTAGCTGGGCCCATTTCTAATTTTTAAACTGTGTGCCATAAAAATTGTTTATATTAGCTGCAACTTCAGCAGAAACATGATGACCTGCAGCCTTGCTTGATTTACTGTTAAATCAACTTTGTTATAAACCAAGTTTGGAGTTCAAAGAATAGGTCTTCCAGTCTAAATACCAGCTTCACTTATTGAGAAGCTAACAGATGACACAAGTTTACACACATCTGGAGCTAACATGAAATTTATAGGTCAAACAATTAAGCAGCAGTTTTATGCCGTCTATTTACAGCAGTTATAAATCTGGCAAGAGTTCTGTTGGGCCAGCTGCAGCTCATCTCTAGTCAAAAAGAGTGCTGCTATAGAAAAGCTTTGCTTATCTGTAGCTCAATGTCATCATTAGATACTGGACTCCTTTATTTTGGTAATGGATGGATTAGTACCACTAGCCAGCTGCAGTCAGATCATCCCTTCAAAGCAAAAGAAGTTGCTAGAAATCCAAGGCAGCTTTTTAAATTTGCAGATTAAAATGAATGGTTTTCCATACCCATAAATTCAAATCCAAGATGCTCTGCCAATGCAGAAAGTTGACAAAAAAGAAAGAAAAAAGGAGAACAGTTTCAGAGAAGAATATTTAAAACATACCAGAAAGTATACATGTCATGTGGTTAGCTCGAACTTTGGTACAGAAATATGGCAGGTGTAACAATTAAATGGTGCTCAGAAAAGCGTTTCTATCTCGGACACAGGGCGCTACTGTTACAGGCAAAAGTTTTACACATGCAAAACAAGACAGAAACGGGTGGAATACAGTTAGTTGCAAATGATTACTCCCTCCTTTACAACTCTAAGGATCAATGTTATGAAAGACCTAAGGTGAGTCTTTAAAAGGTGGTTATGACTTAAGACTTTATATAAGACTTAATACTGAGATTATCTAAGCTGTGAAAATACTGTTTTCAAATGGACTAATGTTAAGTATACTACATTAAAAGGGATTGAAAACTCTTAATTTCAAATCCATTTAGTTTTATCCATTTAGCTCATTTGCAAAAATAAAAATTAATCATTATTTATTATTGCTGGCAGTGTTAACATAAAAGAAAACCAAAAAAAAAAGTATTATTACATAATTATCACTTGCATTTTTTATTGGTTTCTTTCATCAATTATCTTTCTTGCCCTCCCTTTCTGAAGGGACCACTGTCTGGTTAGTATGGAATTCTATAAATCCCAACTGCCCAATACTACCTCCTGCCTGTTATTGATTCCTAAACCTTGAATCTGATTGTGGTCAGGCTACCATGAGAGTATCACTGCTGATACTTTCATTACTTGTCCTTAATATTCACTTTACTGGCCCTCAGCAAAGAACAGGAACTCTGTTCACGTTTGTTAGGCTAAAGATACTGAAGTCATTTTGTTGCTTTGCAACCATGCTTGGCTGGCATCGGTAGTTCAGCTGAGACTCTAGACTGATCAATGGAGCTTCCTGATCTTTATGATTAAGTTTCTTGATGGTTAAATTCTATTTGGGAAATCAACGTTAATTGTTTAAAGTTACATTGTGATTCAAGGTAAATCATTTTCTCTCAGATGTACTTTAGATTATAAACTGGTATATTATGACGTGCTAAGAACATTGAAGGTTTATGTAATAGTAGTTACTTTGATAACTATGAAAAAGTTAGCATGTGAATTTCCCCTTCCCATATTCATCGGCTGTTACATCAATGGAAGCGTTGTGAAATCTCTGAAACTATGTCATGTAATCTGAAGAACCCACACATAAATTCTGCTTCTCCACCCCCTCCTGTTTCTAATTCTTAATTATATAATCATTGTACAAACAAATGAACAACAGAGAACAAAGGTAAGGCTGTAATATTTGGATCTTCACTCCCATATACACATGCAAAGTATCTATAATTTTTATATTTTGAATAATCTTAATGTTGATGAATGTCAGGAATATCCCAGGTCTTCAAATGCATTCTTAGAATAATGTTGGCTCAAGCGCTCTAAAGAACTTAAACAGAAAATCAGGAGGGTTAGAAGGGGCCATGAAATGTCCTTCATGGGTAGGATTAAGGAGAATCCCAAGGCATTTTACACATACATTAAAAACAAAAGGGTATATAGGGAAAGGGTAGGACCACTCAAGAGCAAAGGAGACAATTTATGCCTGGAGCCAGAGGAAGTGGCTGAGATGTTAAATGAGTACTTTGCATCAGTATTCACCAAGGAGAAGGACGTGGAGGATAGTGAAATCAGGCAGGGGTATGCTGATATTCTAGGGCATGTTGATATCAAGAAGGAGGAGATGATGGGTTTTTAGAAGATCATTAAGGTGGATGTCCCCATCGCTTGATGGAATCTATCCCAGCTTATTGAGAGAGGCAAAGGAGGAGATTACTGGGGTCTTGATAGAGATCTTTGTGTCCTCTTTAGTCACAGGTGAAGTCCCAGAGGACTGGAGAATAGCCAATGTTGTACCTTTGTTTAAGAAGGGCATTAAGGACAAACCAAGAAATTATAGGCCAGTGAGCCTTGCATCAGTGACAGGGAAATTATTGGAGAAGATTCTTAGGGATAGGATTTACTCATCACTGGAAAAGCATGGATTATTAGGAAAGGTCAGCATGGTTTTGTGCAGGGAGGTCACTTTCTTACAAACAATTGTATTTTTTAAGGAAGTGGTGAAGATGAATGATGAAGGTAGGGCAGTGAATGTTGTATACGTGGACTTTAGTAAAGCTTTTAACAAAGGTCCCTCTTGGTAAACTGATGCAGAAAATTAAGGCACATAGGATCCATGGGGACTTAGTAGATTGGATTAAAAATAGGGTTAGCCATACAAGACAGAGGATAGTGCTGGAGGGATGTTATTTTGACTAGAGGTCTGTGACCATTGGTGTTCTGCAGGGATCCAGTGCTGGGACCTCTGTTGTTTGTGATACACAAAAATGATTTGGACAAAAATGTAGATGGGCTGATTAGTAAGTTTGCAGACAACATGAAAACTGGCCAGAGTTGTAGTTAGTATTGTAGAAAGTCTCCAGATAGTGAGGAAAGTTGTCAAAGGAGACAGCAGGATGTGGACCAGTTTGAGATAAGGGTGGAGAAATGGCACATGGAGTTTAATTCAGACAAGTGTGAGGTGTTACACTTTAGGAAGTCAAATGTAAAAGGAATGTATACAGTAAATGGCAGACCCTCAGAAGCAATGATGTACAGGAGGATCTTGGGGTACAGGTCCATAGCTCCCTGAAAGTGCCTCACAAGTAGATAGGGTGGTAAACAAGGCATATGGCATACTTGCCTTTCTTGATCGGGCATAAAGTATAAAACTTGGCAGGTTGCGTTAGAGCTATGTAAAACTTTGGTTTGGCCATATTTGGAGTATCGTGTGCAGTTTCTGGTTGCTACATTACCAGAAGAGTGTGGTGGGCTCTGGGGAGGTTGCAGAAGAGGTTCACCAGGATATTTGCCTGAATGTAAGAGTGCTAACTATAAATAGAGGTTGGACAAACTTGGATTGTTTTCTCTGGAACTTCGGAGGCTGAGGGGTGACCTGATAGAATGACATAAAGTAATAAAAAATAAAATTATAAGACTTATTGATAGGGTAGATAGTCAGAATCTTTTTCCCAGGATGGCAATGTCGAATACTAGAGAGCATAGTTTTAAGGTGAGAGGGGGAACGTTTAAAGGAGATTTGCAAGGCAAGTTTTTTTTTTACACAGAGTGGTGGGTGTCTGGAACATCTGCCAGGGGAGTGGTAGAAGCAGGTAAAATAAAGACACTTAAGAGGCATTTAGATGGAAACATGAACAGCAGGGAATGGAGTGATATTGGCCTTGTGCAGGCAGATGGGATTAGTTTAAAATAGCATCATGGTCAGCACTGACATCATGGGCCAAAGGGCCTGTTCCTGTGGTGAACTGATCTACGTTCTATGTAAGCACAAGCATTCACAGTCAAAGGAAGATTGCTCCATAAAGCAAACATCGATTGGGGGGGGGGGGGTGTTACAAAATTGAAATAAATGGTAGGATTGCATAATTATGACCAGCATTCATTCTCTAAATATACAATATGGAGAGAATAATTTTGGGGTAAAAAGGAGCATTTTATCATTCTGATTCACTGGCTATTGAATCACCCAGCATGTATATTTTTTTGGAACTCAAATTTTTGACTAAGATTATGCAGATATATGTGTTCCCATATAAAAAAAATACCTCCATGCACAAACCACACGAGATCTCAAGAAAGGTTCCTATATATATGGCAAATCCCAAATGTAAAATTGAGATCCTCTTTTTACATATAATATGTCCTATATTAATATATCCAATTACATATACCTGTGCCTGTATTCATAATAGAAACTGCCTCCCTTCAGTCAATCTACTATGATGCCACTACTATGAGTAGGGTGTAATTACTGAGTGGCACAGTTAATATTGGCAGCTTACATTATATATCTGGGCAGAGGAATTTCTACTGCCACGAAATTGAATTGTGCTACAGTTAAATTTTGTGTAACAAAAACAACAGCTAAATTATTGGCCCATTATGTACCCATTTCATAATACAGCTTTGGCTTGTGGTATGTGAGTATTTGAGTGTATGTAACATGCATGCCCATTTACAGAGACACAATCAATTGATAAGCATCTTCGAAGTGAAATTGATCCATGTCTGTGCGGCCACATCCAGAAAACAAACAGAACAGCTGGGACAGACCTTGCACCTGTGATATTTGAATATGCTCATAGGATTAATCCATTAAATGAATGTCTGTTCCAAGTTTTAATGTGGCACAAATGTCCAGCAACAAACCACAAACTTGTTGTGTTGTATGTTTGGAGTGGATACACAAGAAAGGGACCTAGATGAAATAAGGCCTGTCAGGTTTAGTGCTGGGTGACAGGGACTCTGAATTACTTGATTGCTTTGTCAGTCTGTCCCTATCTCACTAAGCCTGGCATCCTACCCACTATAGAGACTGTAGACACCATGCAGGCAGTTATAATACCCTTGAATATGCCATTTGAAGGGTAACTTTGCCTTAAAAGGGGACAACCACTATTGCAATGAATCGTAAATGAAAGTCCCACGTTGACGTCCAAGGTTATCATGGTTGTGTGCATAGGGAAGGGAGAGTACTACTGATTACAAATAGAATGCACTTCATCAGTAGCAGTCCAAAAACAAGAGCTCCTGTGTCCAATATTGTTATCTCAATAAAACTGATAATCCTCCATGCTAAATCCTGGCAAAAGCCAAAGGTTAAGATGTTCCTTTACGACTTCATTTGTGCTGGTCAGTGTTCAAAAATCTCTCTCCAAGATGTCCTAATCAGTGGAATGGCCCAGAGTCAAAGTAATGGCGGCCAAACAGAAGTAGGACCTACCATAGAGTAACAGAGAAACGTACCTAGTATCAAAATGATCGAAGGATGTTTTGTTTTCTTCGAGATAACCCCTTCTGCAGGTGATGTGATTGTAAGGTGAACATGTGCTTATTCTCACCCTGTCAATTTAGCCAACAGCACAGAACTGCTACTGCTGTCCAACAGGTTTACTGGGATCCCCAGCTCACTGTGGTCTAGAACAAGCAAGATAACCATAGCTTTCAGCAAAGTGAGTATATCAAGGCCCCTGCTGAAGTTCTTAAATGATTCCATGAGAATCGTATTTCTTCCTGCTTTAAAGCAATTGTTAAGGAGACAGATGGAGCTGAAGCCATTGTGATGAAGGTGTTGATGACTATTGTTTAAAGTATTGGACCAATTATTGCTGAACCATTGTGGAGACTATTGCTCTTTGTCAATTGGAGCATGAGGAACCTCTTAGTTGTCACTCTAGGCCTTCAGCATAACTAAGAGCAGAAGGAGAAAAATCTAACAGGGGTCCTGCCTAGAATGGAGAATAGCAGGTAACATGGAAAAATAGTTTTGCACGGATTGCAAGTCCTCAAAGAGTCAGGGAGTGATAAACGGCACTTATGTAGCTCTATTGCATCCATATGTGAACCTGCAAAGGCTATCACAAACTATTGTGCATTCCTTTAACCCTTTAATACCAGCCTTCCAGATGCCTTTGCCTGTTCTAATTTTTAATACAGTGCTTCTCCACCACCAGTCCCCCATCCCCACCACCTCAACCTAGCAGCTGTATCCAAGGTGAAGACCGCTGCTCCCTTGCAGTGCCAGAAGTTGTAGGTGGCTGAGACAGATGACCAGGAGCAGCTCTGAGCTGGCTAGTGGGGCCTCAGCTTGGGCTAGCTCAATGACCTGACAACAGAGTGAAAGTGGTGGGATGTGGCGACCCACCTTCGACACAAGCGAACCGGCTCCAAAGTCGGCGCGCGCGTCGGCAGACAAGCCAGCCACAAAATGGCGCTGGGCCTTCTTCTTCAACAGTGAGGGGAGAAAGCCTGCGCGCGGGAAGAGGTTCGGTTGGCGCACCTCTGATGTCATCGCCGCGCGTCGAGCGTGGGAACTTAACTGCTGAAAAGCCAGCGCGGCAAGGTTCGAATAAACCAGTCTCGAGTTCAACCCACCGACTACGTGTCGTTATTCCTAGCGCAGTGCATAGCCCATCGCTACATTGGTGACCCCAACGGTCCAAATGGGATTTGAACTGAAGATGATCGATTCTTCATCTGTTCACGCAGTTTCGCTGAAACTGCCACCCTTCTGGACGCTGCGACCACGCCTGTGGTTTGACCAAGCAGAGGCCCAGTTCCAGATTCAGCAGATATCTTCTGATTCCACACGTTACTATTATGTGGTGAGCTCCCTTGACCAGGAGAGAGCTGCCCAGGTTGAGGATTTCATACAGTCACCCCCGGAAGAAGGCAAGTATACAGCATTCAAAGTGCTGCTCATATGGACCTTCGGCCTCTCACGACGGGAACACGGTGCCTGCTTGCTGCACCTGGACGGTTTGGGGGACCGGCCGCCGTCAGCGTTAATGAACGAGATGCTGGCCCCGGCTGACGGACACAAGCCCTGCCTCATGTTCGAGCAGGCCTTCCTAGAGCAACTGCCCGAGGACATACATCTGCTACTGGCCGACGCAGATTTCAGTGACCCCCGGAAGGTAACTGCCCAGGCAGACGTGCTGTGGAAGGCCAAGAAGGAAAGTGGGGTGTCCATCGGCCAGGTTACCAAGCCATGTGCCCAACACCAGGACAGACCATGCCCGGCAACGCAGCGCACACAACCCAGAGGAAGGAGTGAGGAGGCCACTGTACAGTGGTGTTTCTACCACCAGCGGTGGGGCACAGAAACCCGCCAGTGTCGCCTGCCCTGTGAGTTCTCGGGAAACACCAAGGCCAGCTGCCGCTAATGGCTATGGCGGCTGGCCACCAGGACAGCCTCTTCTACGTCTGGGACAAACAGTCGGGACACTGCTTCTTGGTCGACACTCAAGCGGAAATCAGTGTCTTACCCCCGACGGGGTACGACACCCGCAACAGGGAGCCAGGACCCACCCTGAGGGCTGCAAATGGCAGCACGATACGCACCTACGCACAGTGCAACTGCAGTTCAGTGCCAGCTGGTTCACGTGGGAGTTCACACTGGCCGCCGTGGCCCAACCACTCCTGGGGGTGGACTTCTTGCGAGCTCACAGCCTACTGGTCGACTTGCACGGGAGAAGGCTGGTCCATGCCAAGACTTTCCAGACGTTCTCTTTGGGCGAAGCCAAGTTGCCGGCCCCACAACTGGATTCCGTCACGCTGTCGGACAACTATTTCACCAGAATCCTGGTGGTTCTGGCACCACAGTTCACGGCAGCCATACCCCGACACGGAGTACAGCACCACATTCCGACCAAGGGACCACCCCTCCACGCCTGCGCATGACGGCTTCCCCCAGACAAGCTCTGCCTGGCGAAGGAGGAGTTCACGAGGATGGAGGAATTGGGGATCGTACAGAGGTCAGACAGCCCATGCGCTTCCCCCCATACATGGTGCCCAAAGCAGCCGGGGGCTGGAGACCATGCGGCGTCTACCATTGACTGAACGAGGCTATAACCCCAGACCATACACGACTTTGCAGTAAACCTGCACGGGGCAAGCGTCTTTTCCAAGGTGGACCTCGTCCGGAGATACCATCAAATCCCGGTACACCCTGAAGACATCCCCAAGACAGCACTCATTACCCCACTCAGCCTGTTCGAGTTCCTCCGAAAGCCATTCGGCCTGAAGAATGCCGCACAGACATTCCAGCGGCTAATGGATATGGTGGGACGCGACCTGGACTTCGTGTTCATCTATTTGGACGACATCCTCATAGCCAGCAGAAATTGTCAGGAGCATCTGTCTCAGCTCCGCCAGCTCTACTCCTGCCTGAGTGATTTTGGCCTCATGATCAACACGGCCAACTGCCAGTTCGGACTCGACACCATCGACTTCCTGGGCCACAGGATTACCAAAGACAGAGCAACGCCCCTGCCCACCAAGGTAGATGCGATCCGCCACTTCGCCCGGCTCAACACAGTCAAAGGCTTGCAGGAGTTCGTGGGTATGGTCAACTTCTACCACCGTTTCCTCCCCTCAGCAGCCCGTGTCATGCGCCCTTTGTTCACCCTGATGTCCGGTAAAGGCAAGAACATTACTTGGGACGAAGAGGCTGCGGCCACTTTCGTCAAAGCCAAGGAAGCCTTGGCAGACGCCGTGATGCTGGTGCACCCCCGAACGGACGTTCCAACCATCCTCACAGTGGACACATCCAACACGGCAGTCGGTGGGGTGCTGGAGCAACTCATCGAGGGGCGCTGGCAACCCCTAGCATTCTTCAGCAGGCACCTGCGGCAACTCGAACTCAAGTACAGTGTTTTCGACTGGGAGCTGTTAGCACTATATCTGGCAATCCGACATTTCAGGTATTTCTTAGAGGGCAGGCTGTTCACCACGTTCACGGACCACATACCATTGACCTTCGCGTTCACGAAGGTGTCTGATCCCTGGTCAGCCCGCCAGCAGCGACATCTGTCCTACATCTCTGAGTACATGACGGACATCCAGCATATCTCGGGAAAGGATAACGTCGTGGCGGACACACTCTCCAGACCAGCTCTCCAGACCAGCTATCCAGACCCCATCCCAGGGGGTGGACTATGCAGCGCTAGCGGAGGTGCAGCAGGCAGATGACGAGCTGCCCAGCTACAAGACCGCAGTCTCGAGTTTGCAGCTGAAGGACTTCCTAGTAGGCCCGGGTGGGAGGACCCTCCTGTGTGATGTGGCTACCGGTCAACCTCGCCCCATCGTCCTGGCAGCCTGGCGGTGGCGAGTTTTCGACTCCATACACGTTTTGGCGCACCTATCCATCAGGACAACCGTCCGGATGGTCTCCAGCAGGTTTGTGTGGCATGGCCTTCGCAGACAGGTCAGTGAATGGGCCAAAACGTGCATGCAGTGTCAAGCAGCCAAGGTGCAGCGGCACACCAAAGCCCTGCTGCAGCAGTTCGAACCCACCCACCGGAGGTTCGACCACATTCACGTGGATATTGTGGGGCCCCTGCCAGTGTCGAGAGGAGCGCGGTACCTCCTAACTATGGTAGACCGGTTCACGAGATGGCCAGAGGCGGCCCCGCTCACTGACACCTCCGCCAATTCCTGCACCCGAGCGCTGATCACAACCTGGGTAGCATGCTTTGGGATACTGGCCCACATTACCTCCGACAGAGGCGCCCAGTTCACCTCCAGCCTGTGGTCAGCCGCGGCCAGCCTGTTGGGAGCACGGTTACACCACACTACTGCCTACCACCCACAGTCGAATGGGCTGGTGGAACGTTTCCACCGTCACTTGAAATCGGCTCTCGTGGCCCGCCTGAAAGGGTCAAACTGGATGGACAAGCTCCCCTGGGTCCTGCTCGGAATCCGCACAGCACCCAAAGAGGATCTGCACACCTCGTCGGCCGAGCTGGTGTACGGCGCACCCCTGGTCGTCCCAGGAGAGTTCATACCAGCCCCAAGGGGGGAAGAAGAAGAACCCACGGCAGTCCTGGACAGACTACACGAGAGGTTTGGCAACCTGGCGCCCGTACCGACTTCACGGCACGGACAGATCCCCATCTGCATACCCAAAGACCTGCAGGACTGTAAGTTTGTATTTGTATGGAGGGGCTACAGTGGCCGTACGAGGGGCCGTTCAAGGTACTCAAGAACAACGGGTCCACGTACATTCTAGACATTGGGAGGAAAGAGGAGGTTTTCACGGTGGACCAGCTCAAACCGGCTCACGTGGACTTGGTGCAGCCGGTTGAGGTTCAGGCTCCGCAGCGCAGAGGCAGACCGCCCAAACAGCGACTGATCCAGGCTGTGGACTTTGGGGGTTTATCGTCGGTTGGGGGGGGGGGGGTTATGTGGCGTCCCACCTTCGATGCAAGTGAACCGGCTCCGAAGTTGGCGCGCGCGTCGGCAGACAGGCCAGCCACAAAATGGCACTGGGCCTTCTTCAACAGTGAGGGGAGAAAGCCCACGCATGGGAAGAGGTTCGGTTGGCGCACCTCTGACGTCATCGCCGCGCGTCGAGCGTGGGAACTTAACTGCTTAAAAGCCAGCGCGGCAAGATTCGAATAAACCAGTCTCGAGTTCAACCCACCCAACGTGTCGTTATTCCTAGCTCAGTGCATAGCCCATCGCTACAGGGAGCACAAATGCTGTCATCCTGAGAGACGATAGCAATTCTCTGCAGTTGTTAGCACTTCCTCGAAGCAGGACAACAGATTGTGTGGTGGTTCAGTTTGTTGCTGTTTTCATGAATGACTGTACGTATGTACCATACGTACGTTTTCTCAGGCACTGTGACCAGATGTGTGACACATCAAGCATTTATCCCTCTGGCCAGCATCTCCTGTGATATTTCATTTCAGTTATTGGGTTCCTGAGCAGTTAGGATTTCCTCTGCTTGTCCTTTGACTGGGTACTCAATCATTTTCAATGAAGTGCAGTGCCCACTCCTGTGCTGCGCTGATTTTGTCTATGTCAGTGCTTGCCAAGATGCATGGCAACTTCTGGTATTGGTTAAATTTGGTGCTCATCTCTTCCTTACAAGATGCAGGCATGAAGGTTGGTTTCAGCTGGTGCGCAGGGTTCCTGGAATCACTTGGGGTCATGGCGTTCTAATGTACAATGTTCATACATGAAAATCACGTCTTATTGGCAATAGGACAAAACCGTTTGGGTTCTAACATAATGCCATTTCAGTGCTGGTTTTCATGCACAAGCTCATATCCAAATAGACCTTTTAAAATGGCAAAATGAACTATCTCTATGTAGTCTGTTCTAATTACCTTGTGCCCTCCAAACCGTGGGATTTATATATGCATTTTACATTTGTAAGCAGTTGTTTCTTTATCATTAATATTTATCTGTATTTACAATGGGAACTGCAGATATATAAATGACACAGGCTATAATTACTCCCTCCACCTGGATGATGTAGGATAGTTAGGTTACCTGATGCTCACTCTCCATGCAAACTATGAGCCACATCTTGAAAACTACAACTCCTCACTGCTACTTTGCTGGAAGCAATTAAACTAAGAACCTTAGCATATGGACCTAAAGAGCAATATTGGTACCAGCTACTAAACAAGTACCAACAATATATAAAAACAAGAGGCAGGAATTTACTCTAGAGTCTTCTCAATTGAATACAATAACTATAAAGAGCTCGGCTTTCTTGTATAAATTTAATACAAAGCTACCTTGAAACTATTTCTTTAGGACAATTAACTTTAAGTCATATGTGATCCAATTGTAACTGATATTTGATCATAATTATGTTCCTTAACAAAAACAAAACTTTTAATATAAATCTAGGCTTGGGCTGAAGACAAAGCATCCAGGGGAAATTCACCTCAGTTATCCTTCCCAAAGAAGAATGGAAACATCAAGGTCATTTTTGAAATGACTCTGCTCACCCGGCAGATGGTGGGCAGATCGAGACTACCACCAGCCGGATGAAGCAAACAATTTTCGTGTCCAACATTCAATAGAATAAAAACGTCAAGCTGTCAGTGCTGTACAACTGCTGACAGCCTGCTGTTTGAGGGGCACAGGCAATCTGAGTTTCGTGCCAGAAGACACTTTAATGGATGAGGGACAGCTGATCAGATGAAGAAAGAGTATTTTTGTTGAGACATAGGAAACGCATTCATGTTGCTCTTGTCCTGAAAAATTTCCGCTACTTGGCTGAATTCTGTCCTTTGCTGAGCAGCTTTCACTGACATTGTTAAAGCATGCTTGTTTAACTGCTAACCCACATAGAGCACCAACATTATGTGCATCAACCTCAAAATTACGTGTTTCTATGAAGTAAAATGCATGCAGATTCCAAATGGACAGGCAATGTGCTCCTCCAAATTACTGCCCAAGTGGCAAAGCTGAAAATGGCTCTATTAATTTGGCTTACAAGATGAATGATTGTTATTTAGTAAAGGCAGACAGGTTTGAGGAATGGTTGTAGACGAATCTATTAATATGTCTGTAAGTATGATGAATGAAAACTTGGTATTTGAATGCAGAATTCAATTTCCCAGAGCTGATATTAACTCCCACTTAACAAAATCATACCTAGAGGTTCTTGGCTGTAAATTGATTGTTTGAGGGTCAAAAGAGCCAAAGCAAAGTAATGTTCATGTTTTTAACATGTTTGGAAATGCAGGATGGTAAATTCTTTGAATTGAATTAGGAAATGACTACAAAATTTAGTGCTTTAAATGTAGAATTCTTGTGGTCAGTAGCATTTTTAGCAAGCTTGTTAAATTACAGGATAACTGCAGGTTGATTCTCATGGATAATTTTAAAAGGAGCTTTCACAGGTTTGTGCTCTGGAAATCAGAGCAGAAAAATTACTTTTAGACCAACATATGAATATTAAATATTGGTTAAGGTTTTCAGGATATAAAATCAGAATCTATGTAACATACTTAACAAAACAAATAAGCAGCTGAATTGGTCTTTCTAGAATGTTCCTCTGTTCATATTCTCAACATATTATGTATGCAAGTTTTAATGATGCAGCAGAACAGGAGTTATTAGATTCATTGGCATCTAACTTAATTATTTGTGTTGTCACCTTGCAATGGGGTGAATTGACTGTGGCTAAGATCAAAAGCACATCTTGCATGTGATTATACACTCCCAACTGTGTCGTCTTCCTGAAAACGTTTATTGAGTAAACATGTTCAGGACTTGACCAACTCAGCCAGCGATGATGCTGTCAATCCACTGTCTGTGAAAGGCACTGAAATCCACCAGCCAGAGTACATTCTGAGCCATTGTCATTCTTAATGCTATCCTGTGCCAGCATATTCAACTTATCTTTCACTTAAGATGACATTTTGTAAAGGATAATGGAAACATTCAAGCAGTTTGTTATTATATCACCATACCTTTTGTATTTTCATTTATTTTGAGCACTCGTTGGTTATTTTGGTTGGTTCTGAGTGAAAATACTGAGTATACACCTATTTAGACTACAGTGGTTGAGATTTCTCTTAACATGCAATCAGATGCAAAAGTCGGAATTTGCTGATGGATTTGGAAGGCTGAATCTATCAGTTCACTCTGCTGTTGGACTCCTCAATCATGCTGGCATTTCCCAGCGTCATGCTGGTGATCACATCTCGGATTCTGTGCCAGATTAGCCTGGCATGTGATCCAAGACCCCATCAATGGGATTATAGGGTAAAGGATTTTTTTCCCAAATTAATTTGCTTTAACTGTCTTGCTTATTTATGCTTTTAAGTGTTTTTAGTTAATTTTTCTAAAATTGCCTAATTAAAAAAAAAATTACTGAAGTGTAATGCTTTTTTGATGTCTGAAACATTTAAAAATGATAAAAGTAATTTATAATTTTTATAGCCAGCTTTTAGCTAAATTATAGTTTTGGAGGGGCAAGGCCTCTTCACAGCACTGCCTGAGGCCCATGCTGCTAACTCAGGGGTTCACAGGGGCAGGGGTAGCTGTGAGTCACCTCCCCATCTGGACCGGGTAAGTGTGGGCATGGAAGGACTGTGGGCAGTGTTGGGGAGCCAGACCAGCAAGATCTTACACAAAGAGTTTTTTGATATATTCGGATGTTAACTGCTAAACCAGTTTCTGCCTTGGCCTTTGATAATGTATGGAAAGTTTCTGGGACCCTCAAACTCTCAAAGCTTGACTCTTTAGTTCCTTAGTGGGTCTCACTCTTACCAATTGATTTATTTCAGTTTTACTAAATAGGTAACAGAACTGGCCAAGGTGATTAAGACACTAAAAGTGAGTTGAAACGTTCAAGAAAAATTCCCTAAGATCCAAATACATCAAATTCATTTCTCCTACACCAATTAAAAAAATCACTTTGCACGCTGAAATTGTAATTTAAATTCAAATTTTGTTTTTTTTTACTTCCACAAAACAATATTTAACTAAATATGTGTTCATGTTATCATGTGCTTTCCGTCAATTCATCACAGGTAACAGTAGGAATTAAATGATGTATTATTACAGAAGCTGGCAGAGTGAAGGGACGGTGGGGAAGGATTAATGAAACTGTTATTACCTTGTAAGTGACATAAAATTTCAATGATAGACCGCTAGATCAAATGGGGAGGTGATAGGGAAGGCTGAGAAGTCAGAGGGGCATTAAGTAAAACTGAAGTCACCAAAGCTGAGCAGTCACTCCATTTAGAGGCTATGGGAGGAGATCTAAGCAAGGAATCAAAGTGTAAGGAGTAGAGGGAGCAAGTGACCTAAAGGCAATATTGGAACTGTAGAAGAAACAGCGTAGTGGAGAAGAAAATGCTTCCATGCAACAAGTGATGGATAGCATGAGCAGGCATATGTAGAAAGGTGGCTTTGCTGAAGGAAAAAGAATCTCTGTTTGATTCAAGGTATTAATAAACTCGCTGAGATGTCATATGGAGTGCATGTTTTGATAGGTAGCAGCATGCTGAAGGCCATGTATCCATTGTGTTAGGCAAAAAAACACATGGAGAAAGAATGCTTCTTGGTAGAACATGGTAGAGAAATTTACTGCAGGGAAAGGAGTTGGAAGAGGTGCTTTCCAAGAACAAGAGATCAACTAGTTGTGATGGTATACAAGATGAGTGTCACTATGGGCACACCAGGTTAACACTTGGGGTGAAGTGATATGCATGGTGAAGAGGGACTTAGTAGAGACTTAGTCGAATAGAGACAGTCTCTACTAAGTTTCAGTAATAGTAGAAGAAAGGTCAGCAGTGTTGAATGAAGCAAGGGAATGTGTTTTAGGAAGAGAAATAAGTGAGGGGAATGATGCTAGTGTAAGAGCAGGTCAGGAGTTAGTAGGAGGAAGGATGAAGATAAAAAGCAGCTAGAATGGATAGTGACCTCTGATACAAAATGGCTAGAATTGTACACATCAGAAGTTGGCTTAAATTAATGTAAACAGATGCAGTAGTGAGGAAATAATAGTGTAAAAAGTTTGACTGAGAAAATAATAACAGAGTCTGGGAAAAGACTAGGAGTCATGGTGTCATGCAGCATGGAAACAGGCCTTTCATCCACCATGTCCATGCCAACCATCAAACACCCACTTACACTAATGACATTTTATTCTCCCCATATTCCCATCAACTCTGCCCCCCCCCCCCCCCCCCCCAGTACTCAGCTGTATGACAGGCAATTTACAGTAGCCAATTAACCTACCAACCCACATGTCCCTGGGATATGTGAGGAAACTGGAGCACCTGGAGAGACTTGCACACTTACAAAGAGAATGTGCCAACTCACACAGATAGCACCAGAGGTTAGGATTGAACCTGGGTTGCTGCAGTTTGAGGCTGCAGATCTTCTGGCTGTGCCACTGTGCTGCCAAAACGTATGGTGAAAGCTGTGAAGCTGTGCCCAGGTCTGAGTGATGGTATGAGCTTTAAGTCTATAAGTGAGCATTAACAGTTTTAACAATTAACCTTTGGATTAAAATAACAATTAGATTTTGATCTTTAAAATTAAAATGATTTGCTTTCATCAAAAGTCTGTTTTCATTGCAGGAAATTAGATGTGATACTGCAATGGGAACTAAACTCAAGGAATAACTAAAATAAATGAACAAATATTAAGCTCGGATTGTAATTTATTAGCTCTCTCAATCTTATTTATTTTAAAGAATTCTGCTTCATTCTTTGCCTTACTTCATCAAAGTTTGCATTTTCATATTTTATACAATGTAGTTGCTTTTAAAGATGTGTTATCTGAATTTCATTCTATCAACAACTAAATCTTAAATTATAATCAACACAACTCTGTTTTACAGAATTCAGATTTCTGTTTCTGCAAGAACATATTTTAGTAATAGAAAAAAATGGATTTATTTATATAAGAATTTATAGCATCAGGAAAATGGACCTTTAAATGTTATGCAATCAGTAATGCCTTTCTCTCCCTCTGCTTTGGATGAAACCTCTGTCATGTTGGGCAAGTACACACACAATATTTCTGTTTAATTTACTGAATGATGATAGGAAAATAGTATCACAAACAAATCCAGATGGACATAAACATACCGTAAACCATTCGCAAACTTGTTTTTGCATAAAATAAATTACTGAAGAGAAACTGCATGCAAATGTCATGGATGTGGAAACAATTTAATTTTCCAATTCTGAACTATCAATTTATTCATGATGTTTTGTTTTTATTAATCATGTACAGAATAGTCATTTATCTATTTTTTGTAGCCAAGTTCGGTCCTAACAAGGTTTAGATATTTGCTAAAGTGCAAGTATAAATGTGAAGGATTTGGCAAACTTTGCTTTTCGTTCCAAACACCTTGACATGATCATGCAATTAATTGAAATGCACGACAGAGAGTTGTCATGTTCTATCATCACTGATAGTTCTCAATGCACGCTAGCCCCAACTTAAAAGTTTTCCAAATGTTTTTCAATGAATATAGTGCCCAATTCATAAAGCTGTGCCTCTTAGATGGTATTACTCTTTCTTGAAAGTCAGTGTGCTGTCATACCAATAGGTGAAACTGGCCTTTTTGTGTATTGGCAGTGACAATTTACATCACTCGCATTGCTGTTTAATGACATAAGTAATTAAGTGTGCAGATTAAGCATTGCTGTATTAACAGATACACTTCCATGAGTTATGTACAATAACTATGGTTAACCTGACCAAATAATGGAGTCAAAGAAAATCATGTGTAATCCTCGACCAGATTAATTAGCATTTGAGAAATTCATATTTACTTACATCCTGGAGTAGTACCTATTGAAATATTATTCTCGGAATATACATTACTGTATCATTTAAAAAATAAACAAATTATTTCCTTTCTAGTAATTTTGTCGAATGTGATATCTCATTTGATATTTGACTGAAATTTTAATTTTTTTCATTTTGTGTGGTCTTAGCATCCTGATTTCATTTGCTTGTTCTACTCTGAAGAAATAAGTACACTAGTTTTTGAAAGGCATTTAAGGATTGTGATACAGGAAGGACAGGTAATAGCATCGTCAACAGAGAGCAGCAGCAGAAAAGCATGCTATGATTTAGCAATAGCATGCTTCAGTTAAAGAAGAGAAGAAATGGACGTACTGTAGAAACTGGCCATTACGTAGTGTTGGCAGCGATCACCTGTAAATTCATTTGGACACCTGACAAGAAAAACAAAAACCATAGAGAAAGAAACAAGAGAGAAAGGATTTAACATTAGCACAGAGCAATCAAGGACACACACCCCAAAAACATTGGTGAGACCACTGGATCAATCAACAGCAGAAGTAAAGCTTTCAACAGAATCTAGCTTCTTTAACCTAGTTGCCTTCATATGATGCCTCCATAAAAAATCATAACTCCAGTGGTGTCACCAAGGATACCTAGAAGTAGTGCAACACTTCCTTACATAACATACTTAGATCAGGTTTATATGTTCTCAAGGGCTCAGACTCCAAACATCTTTGTCCGAAGAATCCAGGTTGGCATCTGGGGGAGGAAAAGGGGACAAATCACAAAACAAATGTAGGCAAATGCTAGGTTGAAGTTACAAAATAACTTCATTCCCTGTGAATCATTCATGTCATTAATGAGAATGCAAAGAAGCTGCAAATAGCATGTTATCACCATTTCTTTGATAGTTCCACTAAAGGCAAGAACTGTTCATTTACTCTGAGAAAAATTAGAAATCTGATAATAATTTTTACAAGACATTGTTTTTATTAAAATTCAATAAAATTAGTTGACAAGTAATTTGGAATAACTAAACATTTTTGGTTAGTGGTTCTAGTACAATTTAAAACTGCACTATATACTTCTGAGGAGTGTAGTATTTATGTAATAGACAAAGTTATGAAACCTGAAATAATTCAAATTACAAAGGCAAGTTAGCATGAAAGTGATGTTAATATGCAAACTTATAAATTAATAAATGAAATTATCATGTCAACAGAGGCTGAAAATATAAATTGGCAATTTTTAATGTTTATATAAATTTAAAGTACAATTGTAATAATGTAATTTACAAGATAATTAGGCAGTGGATACAGGTTTTTTTGTAATGATAGTCATTTTATAATAACCAACTACATGCAATACGTTCAAAAGGAACTCACCCCCATTTAAAACAGTTTCCTAGCAAAGGACTCTGAATTATCTCAAGTGATTATCTTTAACCATATTGAGGAAAAATCAAATTAGCATGCAGGACCTGAGACTCTGCAATACTATTTTACCTTCCCATATATTTGGGGCAATAATCTATAAGAGTATCATACTTCCTATAGTGTGCAATTCTGTTTTGCACAACTTTTTAATCCTTTTGTTCCGTGGATTAAAACGAAACATCACAAACAGAAAACTTTGCACCATGGTGCATTAAAGCCATCAATTAAATTTGAAGAGATGGTAATTTTTATACACTGCAGTTTTTTTCAGCTGTCTGTGCCTTTAAATGTTTCCAGTGAATTAATTGACACATTCACTCGTCCTCCAAAGTTATATGGCTGGCACCAAGTCTAAACTTGAATGATGTTTCAAAGAACTCTTACTCTTCACTGCACTTTTATACCATTATAAACATTTCAGATGGGATTGGTTAATTAACACAATTATTCAGGGAAGGAGGGGATCCATTCTGGAATTTACAGATCACCATCTTAACATTAATGATGGGGAAGCTTTTGAAAATGATAATATCTGAGAAAATTAACAGCCATTATTTTAGTAAATAGAGTGATTTTTTTTTGATAAAGTAGCAGAGAGAGCTAGTGAGGTCAGATGTAGGTATAGGTTTTCAAAAGCTTGATAAAGGAGGACATTTTAAGATATTTAACAAAAATTCAAATTCCTGAATATAAAGGACATTAGGAGCAAGGATACAGCGATGACTAGGGGATAGATCTTGCAACTGGCTTTTTATTTGGACTAGAAAAAAGTGTACAGAGGTGTTCCTCCAAGCTTCTAATCAATAACTACTGGTGTCCTTGATTTGGATTTGGGACAATTTTGAAATTTGCAAATGATACAGAACATTGAAGTAGAATAAGACAGAGAGCAGAGAGTGATAGACTTAAAGAAAGATTAACTGATAGATTTGATAGATGAAATTCTAGCAGAAAAGTCTACGATGATATAGTTTGATGATACAAGGAGGTAGTGAGACGAGCTAAATGATGCAACTTTAAAGGGCATGTAAGGACAAGAAACCTTAATGCTTGGATGCAAATCTTCCAAGGTACAAATAGACTAACATAGCATTTAATAAAACAATGGGATTCTGGGCTTTATATTCAGGGCAGGTAATACCAAAACCAGGAAATTATGTTAAATCTATATAATCTGCCAGATAAGCACCATTTGGATTATTATTTTCAATTCTTATTTAATTTTAAGAAAGCTTTAAAGTGTTGGAGAGGATAAATAGATTTACTTTGATGGATCCAGTTATGAAGGATTACAGTTTCATGGACAGACTGGAGAAATCGGTGTTATTTAAGAACAGAAAGGATATGATAGAGGTGTTTAAGATCACAAAGTTTAGAAGGCTGAACAGTTGATTATAGGAGGACAGCTATTTAAGCTAAAAAAAAACTAAAGTTAACACGGGTAAAACAATTTTAAGTAGTTAGAAGTGGAGTGAATTTTCTGATAGGATGTTGGAAGCAGATTGAAGAGAAAATTTAATGTCAATTAGCAAATGAAAACATAAAATGCTACAATTAATGAGGAATAAATAACCCTTGAACCTCTTAAGGCTATCACACCCATATACCTACAAAACAGATTCCAGCATGATTAGATGTAAATGTACCAGTGAACACAGCCACTCTGAGTAGGTACAGGACTCTCCTTAAGTGGAGTACAATTCCAAAAACTGCTTCAGTCCAAGTTGTGCAGCTACGTCATTGGTTTTAAATGTATTTTATATACTCAGTTTTATCATGAAGAACCATCTTTGAGCATGAAGCTTATTGGGGCAGATTCTTACGGAATACCAAGCAAAGAAGTATATAGGCTAAGTTATTATAAATAAAAGTTTGTAACATAACTGTTTTCATGTTTTAAAGGTGGTAAGGTTAAAATTCTCAAAATGCTTCTTCTAATTGTGAAAGTTTTTAAAAATAAAAGCTGTCAAGATGAGTAATGATCCACATTATGTTGATTTGTTCATAATATTCATAAAAGGGGAACAGATAAACTTTGTCTTACGTGCCCACACACAATGAGTTGGTGTGGGCACGTAAGACAAAGTTTATCTGTTCCCCTTTTATCTACGTGGGCAGAAGAGCAAAGTTACTAATAAACAGTGGAATTGTGAAGTATATAGTCACAATTAAAACTGCTGAATAAAGAACCACAGTGGCCAAATTATCATAAATGCAGCTGAATCTAGTCAGAATGGAAGGGATCAGAGGTAAAAGCACCCAATAGAAGCTGATCCTACCTGTTTCTGATGCCAGTGTAGTGAAGCACATTACAAAAGTGTTAAATGCAGCAAAGTTGCAGATGAAGAAGTGTGGCAGCCAGGGAAAAGGATATTTGATCATCAGAAAAAGAAATAATGATACATAGTATATACATGAATTGAAGCATATGGAGCTTTTGAAGGAGTATTAACGATTCTGGAAAGCCATCAAAATAAAAGTACAATTTATGAAAGTTGAAATGCCAAAAACTGGAAATCTGAAATAAAATCAGAGTGCTGGAAATACACAGCAAGTCAGGCAGCATCTGTGGAGAGAGAGCCAGAATTGACAGAAGTAAAGTTAATGTTTCAGTCAACAACTTTCCATGAGATACTGCCTGAGCAGCTCTGTATTTCCAGCATTTTCTGCTTTTATTGCAATTTATGATAAATGGTAGTCCCAAAGGTTGCTGAGATGACTGGACACTGTTTAATGTTACATGATGTTCTCTCCAAATTTGCATTGAAATATTTATTTCCAAATTGAAGATGACCACGATTGAGTTATCAAAATAGCCCTTTGCAATGATGCTATTAATATGGAAGGTCTAACTTTAAAAGGAATATTTTACGCAGATGGTTGGAGCTTGAACACATTTATTAAATTATGCTGTTACTGAGTGTAATATGTGCCTTTGTCTCTCTGATTTACCACATGATAAGTTCCCAATCTCAGCCTTCACATTAATGCAAGGTATCAAGCAGTACAGTGGAAATTCACCAGAGGGATTTAGAGAATGGGCCAGTCATATCCGGTTAAAGAGTAACGTTATTGGATGATATATAAAATAAAGGTATACCCTGCGAACAGTTGACTAGTACATCTTTTCCAGGCCTTGAGTATGTTCAGAAGAATCTAGGGGAAAATATCTACAACTTAGCAGAAAAGTAACTTTCTCTGAAAGGGTTTCTGTGGGTTTTGAACCCTGAATCTTCTGGTGTAACTTTAAAACAAACCCTGGAAAATTTGTATTAGTGACTTCTCTGATGTTCCTGTTTAGAGGGATAGAACATAGAACACTATGATGTTGTGCCGACCTATATAAAACTTATCCACATTCTATCACCCTCTCTACGTCACATCCCATAACCTTCTATTTTTCTTTCATCTTTCATCCATGTGCCTATCTCAGAGTCTCTTAAATGACCCTATTGCATAGCCTTATCAACACCACCACCCCCCCTCCCACCGGCTGTGCATTCCAGGCACCCATCACTCTGTGTAAAAAAAAAACTACCTCTGACATTCCCCTGAACTTTCCTCCACGCACCTTAAACGGGTGGCCTCTCGTATTGGCCATTACCGCCCTGGGGAAAAGATGTTGGCCGTCCACTCTGTCTATGCCTCTCATAACCTTATATACCTCTATCAATTCTCCTCTCATCTGTCTCTCCAAGGAGAAAAGCCCTAACTTGCTCAGCCTCTCCTCATAAGACATGCTATCCAATCCAGGCAGCATTCTTGTAAATCTCCTCTGCACCTTCTCCAAAGCTTCCACAGCCTTCCTATAGTGTGGCGACCAGAACTGAACACAATATTCCAGATGTGGTCTAATCAGGGTCTTACAGAGCTGTAACATTACCTCTCTGCTCTTGAATGCAATCCCCCAGCTCATGAAGGCCAGCACACCATAAGCCTTTTTAACCACCCTATCAATTTATGCGGCAACTTTGAGGGATCTATGTATTAGAACCCCAAGATCTCTCTGTTCCTCCACACTGCCAAGAATCCTGTCGTTAACCATGTACTTTGTCTTCAAGTTAGATCTTCCAAAGAGTATCACTTCACACTTCTCCAGATTGAACTCCATCTCCCACTTCTCTGCCCAGCTCTGCATCCTGTCAATATCCTGTTGCAACCTACGACAACCTTCTGCATTATCTACTACACCATCAACTTTCGTGTCATCTGCAAACTTGCCAACCCACCCTTCCACTTCTTCATCCAAGCCATTTATAAAAATCACAAAGAGCAGGGGTCCCAGAACAGACCACTAGTCACTGACCTCCAGGTTGAATACTCCCCTTCAACAACCACCCTCTGCCTTCTGTGGCCAAGCCAATTCCAAATCCACTCAGCCAATTTTCCATGGATCCCATACCCCATGACCTTCTGGATGAGCCTACCATGGGGAACCTTGTCAATTGCCTTGCTGAAATCCATGTATACCACCTCCACCACTCTACCTTCATCTATCTGTCTTGTCACTTCCTCAAAAAACTCTATTAGGCTCGTGAGGCACAACCTGCCCTTCACAAAGCCATATTGACTATCCCTTATAACACTATGTGTCTCCAAATGCTCATAAATCTTGTCCCTAAGAATCCACTCCAATAGTTTGCCCACCACTGACGTTAGACTAACTGGTCTATAATTCCTAGGATTATCCCTTTTACCTTTCTTGAACAATGGAACAACATTTGCCATCCTCCAGTCCTCTGGTACCACCCCTGTGGGTAGGGAGGACTCAAAGATCATTGTTAATGCTCCATCAATCTCTTCCCATAGTATCCTGGGGTCTATCCCATCTGACCCCAGGGACTTATCTATTCTAATGCTTTTTAGTAACTCCAACACTGCTTTCTTAACCTCAACATGCTCCAACACACTTGCCTGTTCTACGCTAACCCCCCCCCCCCCCCCAACTTCATCTAAGTCCCTATCCTCGGTGAACGCTGAAGCAAAGTATTCAGTTACGCCCTCCCCTACCTCCTTCGCCTCCAGACATATTTTCCCCCCTTATCCCTGAGTAGTCCTACCCTCACCCTAGTCATCCTCTTGTTCCTCACATATTTGTGGAATGTATATGTGAACAAAAGGGTTTTCCTTAACCCTACTTGGCCTTCTCATGCCCCCTTCTAGCTCTCCTAATTCCCTTCTTAAACTCTTTCCTGGCTACCTTATAACTCTCAAGAGCCCTGACTGATCTCTGCTTCCAAAACCTTAAATAAGCTTCCTTTTTGCTCTGGACTAAACCTTCCACCTCTCATGGTTCCTTCACTCTACCATCCTTTCCTTGTCTCTGTGGGACAAACCGATCTAGGATATTAATTGAATCTATGCTTGTGTTGGCAATTTGATGACTGGTCCAAAAGAAACTGTAATTATTAGAATATGCCTTTTTTTTAATGAGTGGAAGTGGTTTGACTTGATTAAATAAGTAGCCCACATGGGATGAGGAAAAACAAAAACGGACCATAAATCAGCTCTCAGGACCGGGCTGTAAACAACTTTGCTAAAAGTGTCATAGATGCCCAGTTGGACAGAGAGTTAGACGGTTTCTTCATAGAATAGGTCAGTGAGATAGCAGGAGGATGTCACTGTACAAGCTCTCACTTGGCATAGTATTGGCACTGCAAGTAGAACTATATACCAGCAAGTATTAACATCTTCAAAGGAAGAAGATCAGAAAGGAAAGAAGCAATTGGAGAAGAAATAAAATAGTGAGAGATTTAAGCAATGCAAATTTGAGTTTCAGAATGCATTCTTTATCAAAGCAAACTTTTGGTTCCCTTTACAAGTTTGCTTTTTGTTTTGAAGAATGAGTTAGTTTCACCTAAAACATCGGGCTCCAACAATCTAATAAGCCAGTTCCTCATATTGACTGGTGACTGGATTTAATGTCACAACCTGATTGTTTATTAGCTCATACTGTGATTAATGGCTGGTGAAATTATAGCAACGTCTTGTAATTCAGTGATCTGGTCCTTTTTTCAACTCTGATACTGTTGAGGACGGGGAAGGACAAGAGCTAAAACAATTGAGAGTGACACAAACACTTGTTCATCAATCACTTTATTGATGAGAATTTATCTCTGTGAAGCAGACAGTTCCATTGCTCATCTTTGCAAGACTTGGCATGAATTTTATCTGAAAGCTTTATTCCTTTTGACAGTGCATGTCTTCCCAATCCAGCACTTCAGGTTGATTAATTGAACAGACTGATTAATCAATCAAACTGATTGTCAGACTGGCTAGACGGACCAAATCTGATTGCTGTTTACATAGGCAAACAGGAGAGAACATGAGGCATTTAATATATCTGATTTGTCCATGGTCACCAATATTCAGTTTTATTTACCTTTTGAAATTGGTTAATTACTAAGACACAGTTATTTTAAGATACAAAACATAGTATGGTAGAACATGTGTCCAGTCTCTCTTGGCGGTCAGTAATGTGAAAGCAACACACACAAAGATGTCATGTTTGGTTATGTTAGTCATGGTGTGCACAGTTTATACTTGTTCTGTCATTATCCCCAGATCAGACCCAGACACACATGCTTGGTAGCCCAGTAGTCAGAGCAATAACCTTTGAAAAACACACATTAGTTGTGCAGCACAGAGAACACTTCAGCCCTATTAACTCTTAAGTATTTAGTACTTTTAACCAAGATACACAAATTCTGGCACAACAATAACATTCTTTCTTAAAAAGTATTTACAGTTTACATCTTCGATTCCTGGGTCACACAGCACCTTCTGGATGGCTTATTCTTGGATTTTATGCAATTAAGCAAATTTACCTATTTCACTTACAACATAGAATGACTTTAATTTTTCTGCACTGCCTTTTCACTTCTAGTGTGATGATGTGCAGTAAAACAATCATAAATAAGAATATGGCTATTATAACTTCATGGGATCTTCTTGCAAACTCTCCTGCAGTAATAGGAATGCCATTGGATTATCGTGTAATGTTTTCAATATTTAATACATTTTATTGTTCTGCTTGACAAATCTTGGTCTTATATTGCAGGTATGACCTCAGCAGAATGACCTTGATATTCCAACATTTACATCCCTACAATACAGCCAAGTTTCCTCTCAACAAGGTAAGGCAGGCACTTGTTAATTGCGTTATTGGCTTTTGTGGAAAATCAGCATTGTAGTGAAAATGTTAATTGTATTTCACACCAGCTCATGAAAACACTGTGCATTGGATTATGCTGTGTGTGCTGTTACTGGTTGATACATCCCAAAACAGGAGCCCTGGAAGACTGGGAACAGTTAGAAAAACTATGTTTTAAAAAACAAAATCAATTCCTACTCCCTGAGTCTTAAGTGGTCCATCAAAAGTATTTCCTGTTCACTGTTAGCTGAGTAAGACCCAAGAGTTGAAAGGTACAGAAGGTTGTAATAGAGTGCTGGATTCTCAGCCAATTGGGCCCCAGTTTAAATCTAAGTCTTAGCTTTTAATTTTATCAGCTCTCTATCAGGTCATTAGATGGAGAGGCTTTGGGAAGATTTGCACATTACTCATGGGATGAAAGGAAGCCAGTATTAACAGTCCTCTCCTCACTGAAGCCAAATCACTACCCCCTTTCACAGATTTGTTGCACATGCCTCTAGCTCAACTGTTTTCGTTTTACAGAGTGATGGAAGAAGAATGCTGTAGGCAGTAACAGCGTAGGTACTGGAATTACCTGTACAGAGTTATACAGAACAGAAACAGGCCCTTTGGCTCAACTCGTCCATGCCGACCAACATGCCTATCTTTGCAGATCCCATTTGCCTATGTTTGGCCCATTTCTCTCTAAACTTTTCCTATCCATGTACCTGTCAAAATGTCCTTTAGACATTGCAATTGTACCCACTTCTACCACCTCTTCTGGCAGCTCATTCTACAGAAACACCACACTCTGTGTGGAAAAACGTGTCCCTCACATCGCCTTTAAATGTCTCCCCTCTCACCTAAAACCTATGCCCTCTAGCTTTAGGCACCACTCCTCCGGGAAAAAGACTGTGACTATTCTACCTATCTATATCCCTCATAATTTTATAAACCTCTATAAGACCACCCCTCAGCCTCCTTTGCTCCAGTAAAAACAATCCCAGCCTTTCCAGTATCTCCTTGTAACTCAAGCCCACTAGTCCAGGCAACATTCACATGAACCTTTTCTGCACCTTCTATAACTTACTCACATCCTTCCCAAAGCTTGGCAACCAGAACTGCATACAATACAGCAAGTGCAGCCTCAACATCAATTTGTACAACTGCAACATGATGTCATACTGTCTATAATAAATGCATCAGCTGATGAAGGCAAGCATACAATACACCTTTTTCACCACTCTGTCTACTCGTTTTACCACTTTTGGAGAACTATGTACTGGTACCCAAGGTCTTGCTGGTTAATAAAACTCCCCAGGGCTTTGTCATTCACTGTGCATACGCTGGCCTGGTTTAAACTTCCCAAAATGCATCACTTCACACTTATGAGTTAGATTATATTCCCATGCCCACTTTCCTAGATGATCTGGATTCTATTGCAACCTCAAATAACCTTCCTCATTGTCCACTATTCTTGGGAAAGAAAGAGAAGGAAATGTGCGGAAATAAATTGTCACCATTCCTTTAAACAAATGATGCTTTGTGGAACTTGTGGCACACATATACTGCTGTCACTGTATGTTTGTGGCCAAAAATCTTCATATCAACCCAGGTGTCTGGATAGCTAGAGATTTTTAACAATTGTATGGGTAGGCAATCCATTGAAACATTTAATATGTTAATTTCTGTGGTTTCACTTAAGTCTAGGTCAAAATAAAAACTAAATTTTAATCTCAGCTGTACAATACTAATGCAAAAGTAATCACTATCTATATAAGTGTGTATTTTTCAAAAACAACTCGAATAATATAAAACCAGAAATGTTAAGAAATAAACATCTCAGTATAATGTATGTGGCTGCAGTGATTATTAGTAGTTAATTTTGAAATTCCTAATTGATTTAAATAGGTAAGGTTATTGAAAGGTGAATTTTAGCAAATTGTGTATATTGGAGAGTTTCACAAAAATTAGTGCTTCATGAACAGTAAAACTGTGTTAATCTGGCAAAAATCAGACTTTGGTGTTGCTGGACTGGCAGATTTTCCAGACTACAGGTGACCCCCACATTACGGGGCATTGCATTCCTAGAAAATGGTCCATTTCGCAATTTTCTGTAACATGAAGCTGTGTCATCAGTGCATGTTTTCAGAAATGTGAGTTGAAAAATAATTGTGTTTACCTGAACTGTCGTAACATGGCAGTTACCTGTATTGAATGTTATCCCAATTAATACTCTACAGTTTTACTTCACTATTACAGTGCCAGCGATTGGGGTTCGATTCCCGTCGCCGTCTGTAAGGCGTTTGTACGTTCTCCCGTGTCTGCGTGGGTTTCCTCCGGGAGCTCCGGTTTCCTCCCACATTCCAAAGACGTACGGGTAGGTTAATTTGGGTTTAAAAAATGGGCGGCGTGGACTCGTTGGGCCAGAAGGGCCTGTTACCACGCTGTAAATAAAATTTTTAAAAATTTAAATATTTTCAGATATTATACAATAGCATAACACATCTTCCAGTGAACTCTGTGAGGTTCAGGAGAGTGCAGGAAGCAAAATTCAGTGAGTTTCAAATAAGTGTGGAAATAAGGCCCTGGGTAAGTTTAAAAGGAGCCTTGGGTATCGGGACCTACCATGTGAAAGGGAGCGTGGGAGCTAGCACCCAGTGAGCCATATGCCAAGGCATTCAAATTTCTTAACAATTGAATAGTGGATTATTAGAGCTTTACTGCATTTAGCCATTACTGCAAAAGCGTGAGAGAAATGAACCTGTAATAGGCGATCTATTAGCTTTTAGGCTACAACCTTGCTGTGTTTCTTTATAACTAGTGACTGCTTTGTTCTATACATATACTCGAAACCAAACTAAATGATATTTCAGAAGAACTTTATGTAAATGTATGACTAGTTCTTAATGACATGAATCCTCTACTGCTGATGGAGCACATAATACTGCTGTTATTCATTAGATTTTAGTCTAAATAACAATTATGGCACATCTTTTAAAGTTTGAAATACAAAAAAAAGTTGCTCTTGGAATGAATCATTAATGAATATGCCCTATTTATTTAAAAATTATACATGTGACAGGGGACAGTACTTTAATCAGTTTATAAAATTATGAGAGGCTTAGATACAGCTGGTATCTTTCTCCGAGGGTCAAAATGTCTAATACTAGAGGGCATGCGTTGAAGGTGAGAGGGGGAAAGTTCAAAGGAGATGTGTGGGGCAAGTTTTCTATTGTATCTGCCTCCAGATACAATAGAAGATCTTAGATAGCACTTGAATATGCAGAGAATGGGGGGATATGGACCATGTGCAGGCAGAAGGGATTAGTTTAATTTGGCATCATTATCTTAATTAGTTCAGCATAACATTGTGGGCTGAAGAACCTGTTCCTGTGCTGAATTGTTCTGTGTTCTATGTTCTAAAAGAAAATGCATGCTTGTATTTTGTTTTATGCTGCTTTATAAAAAAAGAGAATACAGTCTAGAAGCAATTGTTACAGTACATAGCTTTGCAGATTGTCTGAGTGTGTTTACACTATGTCACTTCTGGTAGCAGTTTAGTTATTAGTGAATGAAAATGGGTGCTAGCATGTTTTCTGTGATGAGCTGGTGCTTTCCTGTGGAACCTTCCATTTGGAAAAAATATATATTTGCTAGAACCATAGAACAATACGGCACAATACAGGCCCTTTGGCCCACCATGTTGTGCCGCCCTTCAAACCACACCTAAGACTATCTAACCCCTTCCTCCCACATATCTCTCTATCTTAAATTCCTCCATATGCTTATCTAACAATCTCTTGAACTTGTCCAATGAATCAGCCTCCACCACCACCCCAGGCAGTGCATTCCATGCACCAACCACTCTCTGGGTGAAAAACCTCCCTCTGGCATCACCCTTGAACTTCCCACCCAATACCTTAAAGCCATGTCCTCTTGTTTTGAGTATTGGCACCCTGGGAAAGAGGTGCTGGCTGTCCACTCTATCTATCTATTCCTCTCAATATCTTGTATACCTCTATCATGTCTCCCCTCATCCTCCTTCTCTCCAATAAGAACAGCCCTAGCTCCTTTAGTCTCTCCTCATAAACCATACTCTCTAATCCAGGCAGCATCCTGGTAAATCTCCTCTGCACCCTTTCCACATCCTTCCTATAATGAGGCGACCAGAATTGGACACAGTACTCTAAGTGTGTCCTAACCAGAGTTTTGTAAAGCTGCATCATCACTTCGCGGCTCTTAAACTCGATCCCGACTTATGAAAGCTAACGTCCCATAAGCTTTCTTAACTACCCTATCCACCTGCGAGGCAACTTGTGGATATGAACCTCCAGATCCCTCTGCTCCTCTACACTACCCAGATACAGGGAAATTAGGCCAAAACACATCATTAGAGAGCCTCCATTCTTTGGTACCTTTGGGGAAAGTAGTGTTCAATACCAGCAGGCTCCAGTAGTTCTATATATAATTAGTGGCACATTCAGTGGGATCAGTACGCAGGAGGGTTACTGACCAACTGTGTTAAAAAGGAATATTTATTTTCCAGGCTATACTCATTGGTTGAAATGAGAGACCTTTACAAAACTGAAATTGAACTCAAAATGTCTCTTGACCTTTTTTCTCTCAATGTATTTTTTTTGGTTAAAAAGGGAGCAATAAGTTGATTTTTAAACATTGCTTTCCACAAATGGCAGCTATTATCAACATTGTGTCTGACATCATCAAACTAGGTTCATAAGAAATCGATTATAGTGAATATACTAGGATTTTATAAAGCCATTGTTTAGTGACTGTAGACCAGGTAAACAATTTCATTGCTATGCAGAAGAAATAAGGATTTACACCACAGTGCACTTTTTAAAAAAAACTGTATGTGTAGAAAAATAAACTGATGTTAGATATCTACCTAACACTGTGCCAATAATGAAAAGATAGCGTTAATAATAAAGCTCAGTTAAAATCGTAAATGAAAATGTTACCTGAATTACTTTTTCTTAAACTGGATTGGCTTATCCTCATTTTTTGTGAATTGTAGCTGATGCTTGAGGTGAGGATTCTCCAACAGGACATGGCCCACAAGATAGCCTGCTGCTTTCCTCCTCCATCAAACTGTCAGAGCCTTATCCCAATTGCCTGACCTTTCAAGCTTTGTTTCTGCCTGCTATTGTGCTATATCCATTTACACATCCTTTATTTCCCAAATCTTTCTCATTATTGCCTTTCTCTATCACACCAACGTCACTTGTTAATTTCTCTTCTAGTTCTCCATATAATCGAGCATTTATTCTCTCTGGGTCTTTTGATAAGCCGACTGAAGGTCAGTAGACTGCAGCATTAAACCTTTATTCACAATGCTGCCTGTATTTTCTGTTTTTATTACATATTTCCAGCATCTGAAGTAATTTTTATTGGATTTTTTAAATGTTATATTTAACAGGTCTTAGTTATTTTGCATAGGAAAAAATGTTGGCATCATTTTGAAATATAAATGATTCATCATCCCTCCACCTCAGCCTTCATTTTTCCTCAGCACTCCTGATTCAAGTGAGGTTACAGCCCCCACTGTGTGCTAACTTTCCTACTACTATGATCAATCAACAATAGCTAATATTACCAACTTAGCCCATTAATACTGATTGCGCCATGCACTTTTTTTTATTGGTATACTTTGAGGGCTTCCTTTCACCTCATGCCACCTAATACCCATTCATTGTACATTATTCTGGTAAAAGCCTGAACAAAGTTTTTTTATTAAGGGTGAAATACATTTTAGCCAAACATAGTGGGGTAGAGTTTGTTTCTTGGAGTGGGTAGTTCCAATTCTTTCCATCACTGAAAGTTCAATAAATCTCAGACTTCTGCACATGCGCTAAAGTACAAGCAAGTCCAGACTTTCCAAGTGATAGACACACTTGCTGCATTGCTGGACTCCAAATAAAATCCAATGGCAGAGCCCAGGCTGCTGGGATTCCCAGGCTTCATGTTGGGAAAATGTCTGGTCAAACCTTGCAAAGCATCTGAGTCCCCAGAGATTTCAATGGGGATTCTAAGCCTGCAAATCATGAAGCAAAGGGGAAAGTAAGTAACACTTTTAAAAATAGTTTAGATTAATATTTTAATTATTTCCAAATGGTTTTGTTTTTAAATCCTTAATAACATTGAAATGAAGGATTAAAAATATTAAATCTGTAGGAGGTACCCTGGGCCCCTCTGCAGCAGGGCATGGAGCACTCTGATCAGTGGGACAAGTCCACCATTAATCATCCCAACATCCAAACACTTTCACACAAACACAAATTTCAAAATATTTGCATCTTAGTCAGGAGAGTGAATCCTAATCCACTGTGGGTGGGTGGGGTCTCTGCAGATCTGGCAAAATTTACACCTTTATTCTTTGACCTGATGGTATGTTTACAAAATAGATTGATTAAAACATTCCAAAATTATTTCCACATAGAAAACACAATTAGCTTGTCCATGATGGTTCCATAAATGTTTACACGGATCAGTTATTGGTATAAAATGCTGTTATTACAAGCTGCAACTGTAGTTAATTCATTTGTATTGAGGAAACTTTACAACCCAGGGATTAGAAATGAATGATCTTTCATCCTTGTGTAAATGCCAGAACCATGCAGATATTATGTTTTGGATTGGTAAACTGCCCCACAGGGAATTTAGCTTAGAAAAGAAAATACTAAATTGATGTGATTTAAAGTCTGTTGGAAAGGGAACTGTTAAGACATCCACATGAATGTACTTGTTTGAGAATTTTTCTTCATGTTCATGAACAATACAGAAGCAATTATTTGAAATCATTTTATGTCAGATAAGAAATTCTTCCAGCAGCTTGGATAAAATGATTTGTTAACTATTTTCCTGAACAACTTTATATTTCAAAGTGAAAGATGTAACCATAAGGAAGGAACAGCTTGTCTTTTCCTTGTAAGGTGGTAAAGAATTATGTAGCAGAAATGTAGTGACTGAACATGGCAGTTTAAAGCTTCGAATCCCTTCAGGCATCAACTACATTATCTGACTTGTTGGACTCATGCAGTCTTCCAAGTGAATAAGCCATGAGAAGTGAGTTTTTGCTTGTTAAGATTTATATTCTGCTTATTGAAGATTTGTCAAGCAATTAGCCAAAATCAGACATCACAAATGCCACATTGCACACTGTTAAAACCCAAATACCCTCTGCATAATACAGAATCAAATGTTTTATTTACACAATACATGTATGCAGATATTATGCAATGAATACTGAAGACGCCTTTTTTTGTAACATTTTAAAGGATAGTTGTGTTTTGTGACAATCAGACTGTCTAGACATGGATAACATGAGGAGATACACTTCCTTCAGTTGACACACAGTATTAAAGATTCCCATTTCAATTGGCATTTTTCAAATGAAACATTTTTTAAAAAATTGCTTGACTTAGCAATGCAAAGATAACACTGTAACTTTTTCCCTAGGACCATCTGTGCAGCTGCATTATGGTTGTACAGTCCAATTATTAAAATAACCCTCATATTCACCACCTAGCTGTCTCCTTCAGTACTCAAAAGGCAAATCAATTTTAGTATTGTCAAATAAAACACATTTAATCTCGGTAGAAATGCTGAGTAATATCCTTCTAATATAGCACAGAAAAATGCACTCACTTACTTGCAAGAAAGTTCATTAATACCATCAATGTAATAACACACCCCGCCATTAACACAGTAGGATTTGTCTGACTCATTGCATCTTCTAGCATGACCGGATTCCGGTGAGAGTGTAGTAGTAGCAGCAGCTGCAAAATAAAATGGACATGTTCAGAATTTCCTTCTCATAAAATTCTATGAAACATGACTTATTTTAAATATTACATGAGCAGACTGTTCAACCCAGCTATGCCCTGTTGGTTCCTTGAAAGAGCGATCCATTCACTTCCATTTTACTGCTCTTTTGCAACATCATCTTCAAGAATTAACATTTTTTTGTTTTAAAATCAATTATGCAAATTTCTTGCTCCACTGTTTCAAGAGGGAAGGCGTCATTCCTTGTTTAACAGTGTGTGTGTTTGGGGGGGGGGGGCGGGGCGGGGGGGGGGGAGAGAACATTCAGCCAATCTCTATATTTAGTGATATTCTTTAGGGATGGTCTCTAGTTGCTAAATCAAAAAACAATGGCGAAAGTTTTATTTCACTTACTAATTGAAAACCTCCAGCAGGTCCCTTTTAGATGCCTACAAATAGGATTGCACAGCACCATATAAACAATTCCTTGGCGTGATAAATTGGTAAATTGGTTTATTATTGTCACATGTACCATTCTTTTGCATGCCATCCATACGGATCATTTCATTACAACTGTGCATTGAGGTTGTACAAGGGAAAACAATAACAGAATGTAGAATAAAGTGTTACAGTTACAGGGAAAGTGCAGTGCAGGCAGACAATAAGGTGCAAGGCCATAACAAGGTAGATTGTGAGGTCAAAAGTCCATCTTATTGTACTAGGGGATTGTTCAATAGTCTTATAACAGCGGGATAGAAACTATCCTTGAGCCTGGTAGTATGTGCTTTCTTTCAGGCTTTTGTGTATTCTGCCTGATTTTGGGGGGAGTGAGGAGGGGAAGAGAGAATGTTTGGGGTGGGTGTGGTCTTTGATTATGTTGGCTGCTTTACTGAGGCAGCAAGAGGTGTAGATGGAGGGGAGGTTGGTTTCTGTGATGTGCTGAGCTGTGTCCACAACATTCTGGAGTTTCTTGCAGTCTCGGGCAGAGCAGTTGCCTTACCAAGCCCTGATGCATCTGGATAGGATGTGAAAGTTCCAAAGTTGGATTGGACACCTTTTATTGGGATTGAAGCTGCTGTGCCCAACTTGTACATAGTGTCAGACAGTACAATTAGGTAACAAGTTCAGCACCACACCTTCACCTGCTATCGTTCAAAATTAGATCTTCCCTGTTGAGATGGGAATTCTGCAATCGATGCATTTCATACAGCATCTGCCAGCCTCATTTCATATATTTTGTGCATTGAAAAAAACTCATCACTGCTTGCTCCATTAAACATTACAACCTTTTTTATTTTATGTACCCAGGTGCATTGGGCTTTGATCTCTGCCTCAGTGATCATTGTGCATTAGTGTATGATCCACGCATGGCACAGGAGTCCATGAAAGCAAGCAACTGCATGTCATCAACATAGAAGAATTTTGTATCTGACTCTGCTGCACAATGCTGCCCCTCCCTCCCCACAACATTTCCCCTCAATTTCAATGCAAATTCATTCATGTTTGGCAACCCCCTCCCTGTGATCGCTCAACAAAGATATAGCAGTTGTAAACTTCTTGTTGTGATGTGCAAAACTTGAGACTCTTCCAAGGTAAGAAGAATAATAGTGTGTTTTTAAAGAATTTTTCATCCAATTTAGCCATAATTTTTGGTAAAGTATTACATGCACTGCAGTTTCAGAGCACCTAATTAGGTCTAATCCAATTTCTCGGCAAACTATTTCTTTCTATTTCCACAGCCCCAACAAGCAATGTCCCACACTCTGCGTGGCAAGGCATTCCCAAAACTCAGAACTCTCTGAGAGAAGAAATTCTTCCACCTCTGAGTTTTAAATGGACACCTCTTCTGAGATTCTGCCCTCTAGTCTTGGACTCTCCCAATAGAGAAAATATTGTCTTGGAATTTACCCAGTCTGTCCCACTAATTATCTTACGTTTCCATAAAATTGCATCTCATTCTTCTAAACTCTGAGTACATTCACATTCTGTTTAACCTTTTCTTGTAAGACAATATCCCTCTGTATCCAGGATCAGTCCACCTTCAATGGAATAATATCTTTCTGTAAATAGGGGATGAAAACTGTTCACACTACTCTAGAGGTGGTCTCACTGATGCCGTGTACAGCCATAACTTCAATCATAGCTGGACGATAATCCCTAATGCATGCCAGACATGTTATTACCATTTCATGTGACACTCATAACAGGACATGCTCTCCTAATAATGATTATAATAACTCAAATTAGGACAGCAAATATATCAAAAGGGGCATTTTAACTACCTGGCAAAAATAAAGCAGAGAAGGGGGATAAAATGGAGGTAGCAGACTTACTGCCTATTTGTTGGGATGAGCCAGCATCTGCTACATTATTACTCTTGGAAAATAGATGTAAGTTGATATTGATAACATCTCAATGGCATTTTAAATATTTACAAGACAGGGACACTGCAGTGGACATTAACTTTTCTGTTGCACCACCAAGTTTACTGAGTATAATATCTAAATATAGTTAGGTAGTAGACTCTACAGGAATAATATTGGTTGCTGCTACCCCAGTTACCCTCTAACTTCTGTAACTGCACCTCTCCTTCATGTTGAATTGGAACTAACAGCTGATTCGGGTTAATATTTGGCATCTGAAATGTGGCAATTGTATATGAGAGATTTGGCCCTAAAAAAAAGCTCTGTTCTTGAAGCTGGCAGTCAGTGAACCGGATTGTTGCATTTGCTGGCTGACTAAATTCTACCCCAATACATGTGTCGGTCCACTGTCAAGTAGACACAATCAAGTATTATCTGGTATTCACTGTACAAGCATGTTGCTGGAAAATGTACAGTTAAAACATCGAGCAAGTGGTATTTGATAAAGTGAGCCAAATTTAAAAGATATACATTCATCTCTCAGGAAGGGACAAGAGATCTTTCAGCCTTAATTTGCTCCTATAGTATTTTCAAGTTGAAACTTATTAATTAACCCTATACAAAGCTTGCAATACAGAAAACCAAAAATAGAGTCAATGTAAAATAGGAATATTCTGTCTGCCGGGAATGTTGAAGAGCAGTTATTTTGTTGATTTTACCAAATATTTAGTGCAAACAATTCCTTATATAGGTTCTTGCAAGATCTAAAATGTGTTAACTTATTATCAAAATTATCAAAATCACATCTGATTTCATGCATCAAAATTCTGTTAATGTCGACACACATGATACAAAATAGAGGCATAACCATTAATCATAGCTATAAATTATCACACATTTACTAATTCCCATCTGCTATGAGTGAGTGCAATGGCCCTTCTTTCTCACGTTCATTTAGATCAGGTAGGATATTAATGTAATTCTGTCCTGTATACAACTTAATCTATACTTTCCAGGGCAACAATAGATAACGATCAATAATTGAACTAACAAAGTCAAGGAAAAGATAAATATAAAGATTTTGATTGGAGCAAACAACTGCAGATGCTTTGAATCCAAAATACCATATTTGAGAGAAAAAGGACCCACCATTCATGATTAAGTAAAAAAAAATGTTGTATCAAATCTAAAGAAAAAGTAAACAACTCTGCAAAAAAAGGTGGCAGAAGATTGAATATTAAAAAAAGATTAAGCTAGCCAGAAATAGAAAAACAGAGTAAAAGTTTCCATAGGTATTTAAAAAAAAGAGTTAACAAGTTAAGCATTTATCCAGAAGCCAGGGAGTCTGGGAAATTACTAGTGGAAATAAGGTGATGACCCATGAATTAAACAGGCATTTTACATCAGTCTTCACCATAAAGGATACAAATTACAGCTCAAAAGTTTCTGTTAATCAGGAATTAAAGAGAAAATTACAATCACCAGGGCACTGGTACCGAGCAAATTGTTGGATTGTTTGTACTAAAAGGAATGGGAACAACTTTGCAGCAGCTTTTAATTGATCTTGCCAAGGCCTTTGACTCCATGGGCCATAAGCTTATTTTTAAAGTTCTTTGGTGCATGAGCTTTGATAAACATTTGATTAACCTCATCACCAACGTTTATTTTAACACAGAGACACAAGAGATTGCAGATGCTGGATTCTGGAGCAACAAACAGTCTGCTGTGGGAGGAAAGGAAATGTCAACATTACGGGTCGAAACCCTATATCAGTCCTGATGCAGGGTTTTGACCCGAAATGTCGACGATCCCTTTCCTCCCACAGATGCTGCTCGACCTGCAGAGTTCCTCAAGCAGATTGTTTGTTTACTTTTACACATCAACCACTTATATTTTAACCCATTAAGTTCTAATAGAATTCATCTTGGGATCCTAAGAATAGTTAGTTAGAGAACTGATACGTTGGTTTAAATTTCCAAACTCCCCTAGATTCAGAAAAGGTTCCATTTAGATTGGAACCGGCAACTGGAACTCCTTTACTCAGAAAGAGAGGGAGACACTGAGCAGGGAACTGGATGCCAGTTAGCTTAAGTCTGTCATAGGGAAAATTTAGAAGCCATTATCAAAGGTGTTATGGCAAGGTACATAGAAAAAATGTCAAGTAATCAGGCAAAGGGTTTAGTGAAAGGGAAATTATGTTTGACCAACTTATTGGAGTTCTTTGAAGAAGTAACATTGGCTGTGGATAAAGGTGAACTGGTGGATGTGTGTACTTAAACTTCCGGAAGCATTTGATAAGGTGCTGCATTAAAGGCTATTGTGGAAAATAAAATCTCATGGTACAGGAGATGGCATTGGTGTGAATAGAAAATTGTCTGATTATCAGGAAACAGAGTGGGCATAAATGGGTCTTTTTCTCCTTGGCATGATTTAATGAGTGGTGTGCCACACAAGGTCAGTGCATGGACTTCAACTTTTTAACAGCTTTTAATAAATGAATTGGATGAAGGCATTAAGGTTTAGTTGGTAAATTTGCTGATGATTCAAAGATTGGTAGAAATTAAGTTATGAAGAGGACATAAGGAGGCTACAAAGGGATTCAGATGGGTTAAGTGACTGGGAAAAGATCTGGCAAATGGAGTTTAATCTGGAAAAAAAATTGAAATTTCCCATTTTGATTGGAAAAATTAAAAAGATGTTATATAAGTGGTAACTGCAGAACTCTAAGGTGCAGAGGGATTTGAGTATCCTAATGCATGACTTGCAGAAGGCTAATGTGCAGGTACAGCACATAAATAAGGTTGCTAGTTTTCCTAATTATTACTAGGGGAATTGAATAAAAACATAGGGTGGTTATACTTCAGTTATATAGGGTGTTGCTGAGAATACACCTGTAGAACTATTGGTCTCCCTATTTAAGGATTGATGTTAGTTCACTGAAAACCGTTCAGAGAAGACATACTAGACTAATATAAGAGGCTTGTCTTACAAGCAAAGGTTAGACAGGCTAGGTTTGTATCCACTGGAGTTTAGAAAAGTTAGAAGGGACAATTCAAACATGAAAATTTTCAGGGGTCTTGACAGGGTGGATGTGGAGACAGTGTTTCCTCTTCTGGGAGAATGTAGAATTAGGGATAACTGATTAAAAGTAAGGGTCACTCATTTAAGATCAAGGTAAGACAAAATTTGTTCTGAAGGTCTGAGTCTTTGGAATGCTCTTCCTCAAAGCATTGTGGAAGCAGTGACTTTGAACTTTTTAAAGGCAAAGGTAGATAGACACATAAACAAGGGGATAAATGATCAATGTGAATAGACATTAATATGGAGGTGAGGTTACAAACAGATCAGCCATGTTCTTAAGTGATGGAGCAGGTTTGAGGGGCCGAGTGGCCTACTCCTGCGCCTAGTTTATTTGCTTGCTAGTAAACATGACAGAAGCAGTGCTGCAATGGGCTGTAACAGTTTTTAAATGATCAATTAGTAAAGTAGCAACTTAATTAAAATTTGATTGCTTTAATTCAATCAAAGTGCAAACCTATCAAGGGAAGCATTTCAGTTCACCTATTCACCTATTTTATAACAATTTGTAATAGCTGCATAAGCATGTGAAAAGATACCTGCATTTTAATGGAAGACTTATATCAAAAGACTTGACAATTATTAAATCAATAACAGGACCCTTTTAATTAAACCCTTGTAAACTTTACACAATAATAATACTGATAACATTTCAGGAAGTGGACAGGGAAATTCCATCCAGTCAGTGCAGAAAATAATAAACAGCAGGCTAATTGAAATGTAACATCTGTGAAGCAAGCTGCCTTATCTTCCACTATTGATAGTGAACTGCTATGCACAATGAAATCAGTGTTCTCTGTAATTTCATCACCATCATCTTCTCTTTCATGACTAACAGCAAATAAGCAATCCATTGCTTCTAGGTAGAGATTCTTCTTGTATGACAGATTGTTAGCCTGGATCACAACCACTTTTTAAGAAAAATCAACATACGTAATGGAGGGGATGAGGTGAAGATGGTATTGCTAATCCACTCCTTCTGACTCACATACCAGGCAATCTGAAGAAACACACACCATCAAACCATGTGCTAGCAGCTGTACCAGAATAAATGAAACACTATTTACCATTTAAAAACAGAAGTTTGGACATTAGTGTATTACATTTAATGCCAGGGTTACCAAACAATAATGCTTAATTAGACTTTGTACAGAAAATTGACTTTGATATGGAATGCAACCATCATGCCTTAACCAACAGCTCAACAAACAGATTCATTACCCTCTGGATAACAAATTACCAAGAATTGCCAGTGGAACTAGCAATGTAACAAGGAAGTCTGATGTGATTAGAGTGAATTCAAGCTATCTTCCAATGTCTCAATTTCACCAGGACAATTCTGTTGCTGCTACCTTCACCTGTTCATTTCAAATTTTATTAAGAGCCTTAACATGCCAGATTTCTGCTTCATTGTAACTGTTGGCAAGTAAATACTTGTAATGTACTCCATCACGCCCCCCTTCACCCCCAGTTCCTTGTAGTGTAACTCCACTGCCTGCCCAGTGAACTAATGTTTTCAAACTATGAAAGTTCCATTCTTCTTCCATTTTGCTCACCTACCAACTGCTCTGGTACTAAATAAACATTTCATTATTGCAGTTCACACCTAATTATATTTTGGACTGTCCCACTTTTATACTTCCATTTTCTGTACTCTGACTCTTCAGCAAACAGGTCAGGCAGAGTTCTCCTTATAATACTGATCAAAGCTACCTCAATCCTCTTCTATGCATTTTAAGTAGCTATTTACTCTACCATTTAGCATAAAAAGCAACTTTCTTTCAGCTTCAAGTAACAGTTTAGAAATAGTTAAATGCTCACCAGAACAATTTTCATGTTTTAGAAATAATCGGAATCAGTTTGAAATTTCACTTCAGAATTTGATATTATGCATATCAAAAGGTAAAAACAGAAATCAAATTTTGTCAGCATTACAATGTCAACACTGCACATATCAAGTAACAAAGCAAGTATTAAGTTCCAAAGAGACGGGCAAGAATTTTATGATACACTCTCTTCCCTTTTTATTTCCTTTTTCTTATTTCCTTCTTTTTCTCAACCCAGTTATTCAGCTACTTTAGTTGTTTCTTACTTTCCTAATCTGTCCTATAGGAGGAAGCTATTTGTTTGTTTAGCTTTCTACCTCTTCATGATTTTGTTTAATTTGTAGTCTTTGTCTCTTTTGGCTATCTGTACTTAGCTTGTTACCTGTTAACACTGCATATTATTAACACCAGTCCATGAATCATTAATTAGTGGCACAATAATTTAAATCTTCATGTAATCCTCTATATCTTAAATATTCAGCTTGTTCTGTATTCATCAAGTTTTCTTTTCTCTGTCATGAAATTGATGATAGTACTTTGCACCAATTACGAAAATTATTTTTACTGATGAGGTGCACAAATTTAACCCTTCAAAGTGCAGTTGAAAAAAATCATGTTATGTAAATAATTTGAATTTTAGATAAAGGAATTTTTAGCATAGTTTAATCACCGATAGGTCAAGAATAACAAGAAAGTAATGTAGATAAAAGTAGTGTCCATTTCATCGTAATAATATTTTTTTTCTCCATGCATTTAAACCAATGGAGAACATTGCTGGAACTACTTTCACTCTGGGGTCTTGCAAATACAACTAGAATAGTAATATCTGAAAGTATTTGGTATGATCTACCATCCAATTCTCATTGATGATCTACCTAGGTCCATATTCCTCACACCTATCATCCACCATTAGTTAATGTAGTTAATGGTGTTTTTTTATTGTTCTAATTGTGTTCTTTCTTGCAAAGATTGTGTATAATTTACATTTAATGTATGTTCTTCTTGTGAATGCTGCTGCAAGTAAGTTTCTCATTGCACCTATACATACATGTACTTGTGCATATGACAATTGTTACGGACTCAGTGAAAGTCCCTTTAAGATAGAGAGTGTGTGTGTATGTGTGTGTGGGGCGTGCTTACGTCAATAGAAGATAAAGGACGTAATGACGTTGTTGAAGAAGTCAGAAGAAGAAGGAGAAGAGAGAGAGAGAGAGAGAAGGGAGAGAGACACCAGCCTGCTTGTTTTCTCTATCGATGGATGAGAAACAATAATTGTGTTTGCCACTGAAATCCATGTATGGAAGTTGGAAGTAATCCGGTGGAGTTCACTTTGTTGCTGACCTGTAGAAGGAAACAGGTATTTGTGTGTGGACGACCACGGTTCGGATGCTTTTCGGGGTGAGGAAGTCACTACCGAGTAAACACTGAAGTGTCGTTTGGGTTCCATCGTGGAACATTTGGATTTCGTATGTACTCTCTCTATGTTTTCTACATCTACATCTTATCTTCAGACAACGGTGGTTGTTGAAGAAGCCCTTGCTCATGTTTCACCTTATGGCTTGCGGAACTGAACTTTAAGAACCATTCAGGAACTGGGAGTTTTGGACTTTGTCACACACACACACGACGAGTTTAGTTTTGGGGTTAACGTTCGAGGTTTAACATTCTTGAATTCTAACATACTAACATTTTTACTTTTATTTTACGTATTATCATAAGTAGTGATTAATAAAATAGTTTTTGACACTAAATCATGCTCAGTGTGTTTCTTTTGTTGCTGGTTCGTGACACAATACATTCGACTTTGACCTTGACTTCGATCAAAATGCAATAGACAGACCACATAATAGAACCAGTGCGCACACTCAAAAAAGACTTTGATTTTCCAGTCACACAAACATCATTGCATGTCCCTGGCTGAAAAAAAGCATTGCCCATTGGGTTTAGGGAAATTGCTTGTCGTAACCAATAGCCTCTCTGTATTCTGAGTTATCCTCCAATGTTCTTCTTTGTCATATTATCCTTTATTTTCTTTGGAACAGAGGTGGTTGAGGTGAGACTTCATTGAGATGTATAAAGTTAAGAGAGGCGCAGGGAGGGTACATTAGAAACATATGTTTCCCATGGTAGAAGGAATAAAAAGCAGTGGCTTTAGATTTAAAGTACAAGAATTGGAAGGAGATTTGTTTTCCCTGTTATGGAGCACTGTAGAAGAACTTGGACCATGTTATCCCAGAAGCAACAATCACTGGGACCACCAACTCTTCCAAGTATAACAATACACTCCGCACCTGCTGGTTAAGTCATTATTTACCTTTCAGGCCTCAGTTCTCCCCCCCACCCCCACACTCAAACATTGTACTGACACCCTTGCATCCATTTCTGATTTACCACATCACTAACCCCTGATGGCCAAGGCCTAGACCCTGATTTCCTTCCCGCCACCCCCCACCCCACCACCACCACCAAACATTAGCCCATTAGCACCTCCAACCATCCTCTGGGCTCTGATTTTCCCATAACTCTCCATCCATCTATTGAGCCTGGAGCTACCAAACCCAGGAAATGATAGGAGTGTCTATCACGAAAATGCAAAGTGCCCATTCATTTGCAGGCTTCAGAGCACAACTGAAGTTTACAGGGGAAGGCGTAGAGGGGAGCAACAATCAAAACATCATCCAGCTCAGCCTTTCAGGTGCATTAGAATTTCTAGGCCAATATCTTACAGAGCATACTATAGCTATAAATCATACAGAAACCAGAGCCCTGCATAAGGTTTTCTTTAATATGCAAAACAGGGATAATCACACCTCATGCATAATTACAAATTATTCATTCAGACTCTTATCTTGCTTCACTGGTTTAAAAAAACAAAATATATCATTCAGCTGAAATGTAGAAGACAGACAGACAGACTGAATTTAAAATGATTAAGCATGTAGGGTACTAAAGATTTATTATGATAACTTAGGAAAACAAATTACAAAGCTCCTAAATATTCTCTCTCAGCTGATTCATAACTGAAAGCTATACTGGCTGAAGGGTAAATGCAGATCAGCAACAGGGGGTCATGCAGGAATCCACGCTCACATGAGCGATGGGTGCTGCCCTTGGACATCTTTGACTGACGACAAAGCCAATCCCCTTGCTTTGCCACCTTTCAAAACCATTAACCGTGTTTCTAACCTTCCAAAAGCTCAGGACAGTCAAAAAAAATGAAAAAACTTCTCAAAAATAAATAATATTTGTTTAAATATTTAAAATTACTTTTAAGTAATTAAAGCATTAATGTAAGTAATTAAAAATATGCAACTTCCCTTATTCATATAGGATTCAAATCCGCTTTCAGGTTAAGCTACCCATGGATTCCTTTTGGTTTATTCTGTTATGGGCACAATAGGAATGGACAGTGCTGCCAAGACTGGTATTTATTGCCCATTCCTATTATCCCCAGGCAGGTGGTGGTGAGCCGCCTTGTTGAACTGTTGGATTCCTTCCAGTGAAAGTACTCCCACAGTGGAGTTTGGGAGTAAATTCCAGGATTTAGATCCAGCTACGATGAAGGCATAGCAATATATTTTCAAGGCAAGAGAGTGTTGAATGAGATATCCTGCATCCAGTTTAAAATTGTCTTATATAATTTTGATAGGAATGCCAATATTGTCACCGTAAGCAACAAAAAGGCTTGGAGCATCTGGTCATATAACCATGCAGTTCACACCAAACTTAGATGCTCTAAACTACGTGGTGACCAGGATTACAGTTGTAGAGCGAGGCTGTGGCTAAGACAAAAGGCAGGAGGACCTGGGTTTCTGTATCATTATTGTTATATTGGAGCTTTATCATGCTGTGGTACCTTCTTGACTGTAAACCTATGCCCCTAATTCTCCCTGCTTGAGTGCTCATGCTCACATTGTCCACGAGACCAACATTACTCTTGGACTTGTGTGGTCTGGGGGCTCGGCCTCACCCAGTGTTGGTCCTGTACTTGTACCTTACAAGAAACTGATTGCCTCCTGCATTCAGCAGATTTGCTGCACTAACTCATTATCGGTGGTGCCTGGACTGGTAGGAGGGGCCATCTGCTGCTACCAGCCCTGGCACTGGCCAGCTCAGCTCTTTGGAGATGTCAGCAGTGCAGTGAGATCCTCTGCTGAATGGCATTGGGCATGCCTGGAGATTGACAGATGGCCACGTGTCAGAAGTTCGAGCAATATTTGATTCCAAAGTCCGTCAGCACTTTAAGCCCCAGAGATAAATACAAGTGGTCCAGCAGAAGATCTGTCCATGGGGATGGAGATATAACTAGGTGAAGTCCTGCCTACAACAATCCCTGCCCTTATTCTCAGGAGAAACAAAGGACTGCAGATGCTGGAATCTAGATGAAAAATACTATGATACTGAAGGAACTCAGCAGGCCAGGCAGCATTCGTGGAGAAAAGCAGGTGGTCAATGAGTCCTGAAGAAGGGTCCTGACCTGAAACGTTGACAGCCTGCTTTTCTCCACGGATGCTGCCTGGCCTGCTGAGTTTCTCCAATATCATGGTGTTTTTCCTCATTTTTAAGATACATTTTGGACAATCCTCTGTGTGACTTGGAGTGGAACTGCAAGTGATGATATTCCTTTACGCCTGAAGCTCTTGATCTTGGTCATTTGGGAGATGCTGTTAGAATAGCCAAGATGAGTATTTTGCAGTGCATTTTGTGAAGGGTACACATTGTAGCCATTGTGTCCTGATGGTGGAGGGAACGGCTGTTTGGGATGCCCATCAAGTGGCTACTTTGCCCTGGATGGTCTCCAGTATCTGAAGTGTTGTTGAAGCTGTACTCATCCCATGAATTGAGGAATTCACCACCACTCTCCTGATTCATGCCTTGTAGAAATTGTGCCTGCTCTGCCACGACAGAACTTCTACCTCAGCATCACTTTTCTGCATTAATCCTATATTGCTAGATCCCCATAAAAGCTATAGACATAGAGTGATACAGCACAGAAACGGGCCCTACAGTTCACCAAGTCTGCACCAACCATCAAGTACCCATTTTTATACTAATCCAACCCCAACCCATTTTATCCTCCCCACATTCCCATCAACTCCCCCCTAAATGCAACCACTGATCTAAACACTAGGGGCAATTTATTGTCATTGATTAGCTGACCCACCCGCACATTTTTGGGATATGGGAGGAAACCAGAGAAACCCCAGGGGAAACACACAGTCACGGGGAGAACACGCAAACTCCACCAGAGATCAGGATTGAACCCGGGTCACCGGAATAGTGTGGCAGCAGCTTTACTAGCTGCGCCACTGTGCCACCCAAAGGTGTGAGGAAAAATACTAAAAATGTTAGGCCCAACACTTGATTCAGGATCGAGTCCCAGAGCAAACAGTACTAGGATTGCAAGAATCATGTACAGTGATTAATAGCGGTTTATGTAATGAATCTGGACTATTGAGATACCTGAAAAAATACACCAAGCAGCAAATATTTTTATGTAAAGTAGATATGTTGAAAATACAAAATAGAATAAAACATTAAATATTGTAAATCAAATCCAAAGTTTTGCAAGTGTTCCTAAGCCTTTTAGCTGAAAAGTTGTCTGTCAGTAACAAGGGTTGATTTCTAGCTTCTGACAGAGTAATGTTAATTATCATGCAATACAAAAGCAATAAAATTCAAAACCTACCCAATCAGAACAAATTATGCTAACACAGCAAGTGTTTCACAAGTTCCAAACAGTCCTCTGAACTGATTAAGAAAACATATTTTTCCCATCTATACATGTGGATCCAAGATGACATTGCCAATGATGTATCATTGGAAGTGTTATTTTGTGAGGAAAGAAAGCATGATACTGCGTAATATCCAGCATTATTCTGCTTTAAAATTGCACACGTGATCTATCACGAAGCAGACAGCCAATAACCGCAATGGAAATGTACTAGGGATAATCACAGGCTAATTCTTCTGAAGGAAACCTTAAGGTCAAGGTAGTTATTTCAGGTAAATTAGCAGGTAAATTAGTTGAAATCATTGAATCGCACTCTTCACTTTTTACAAATTGAAAGTCTGAATACTACATAGAACTTCATAGGGCATACAGAACAGAAACGGGTCATTCTGTCCAACTGGTCCATGCTGGCGTTTGTTGCATACACTTCCTTTCATCTCATCTAAATCTAAGGGTGTAACCCTTGTCCTTCATGTGCTGGTCTAGCCTCCCCTTGAATGAATCTGTGTTATCTGTTTCAACCAGTTGCTATGGCAGTGAGTTCCACACTCTCACCACTTTTTGTGTAAAGAAGTGTCTTTTGAATTCTGTGTAGGATTCGTTGGTGATTATCTTACATGGCTGCCTAGTACTTATGCTCTTCCCCACAAGAAGCAGCATTCTCTTTGTTTCCACTACATAAAAATCAGTTACTTCATTCTTTCCTGATGTGCATACCTCCTATTTTGATATTATCCTTGCAAGTCTTCTCTGAACCCTCTCCATTGGTTCCATATCTTTTTTATTAGATGGTGACCACAAGTGTGTGGAGTATTTCAAATGCAAGTCAACGAAGGTTCAATATGTTTTGCATAACTTCCCTTTTAAATTCTATCCTTTTAGAAATAAACCCCTGGTGCTTAATACGCTGTCTTGGTGTCTTGCTAATCTATGGTGCAACTTTAGTGACTATTTGTGCAAAGTTCCCTTTGATGTTGTCCCACACCCCCCCCCCCCCCCGACTTGTATCTTACAGATAAAAAGGGCCTCGACTCCCACCACTTTTCAATGGTTTTCTCAAACTATATCATGTTTAAACTTAGAAAAAATTAGGAGTGGCACTGTTGATTCTTCGCTTAAATTTGAGGAAGTTTGGAGTCCATTTATTCAATATTTTCATATGATATAGATCCCTTTTCAATAATCTTTGAACTTAGAGGAGCGGAGTTGACGACAAAATAATGCTCTTTGTTCATCGAGAAATATCAGTCCAGTTTTTTTTTCCTTTTGTAATTTTTTTTAGTTTGTTTCATTTTATTACTTACAATTTTTTTTCAATTTGGGTTTTTCTTTAATATAATAAACCTTTTTCTTTCTCCTTTTGACTTTCTTTTTGTAATATATTCATTTACCAAGAAACCGTGGGGCCTAGAATATATTTTTTATTCTTTATGACTATATGAATCATGATTGTCCTCCCGATCTCTTTGTATTACATGTATAATTACCAATGTTATATGTATTAATCTGTATTAATTTGAAAATTAATAAAAAGATTGAAAAAGAAAAAGTGGCCTCGATTCTTCTTACCAATATGCATTACCTCCTATATGTCAACATTGAACTTCATTTGTCAATTATGTCTATTTGTTAATATCCTCTTGTAATTTATTGTAGTTCGTCTCAGTATTATCTCCCCCACCCCCAATTTGGTATTATTTAGAAATTGTGTTTTTGATTCTGGAGTCTAAACTAATAACAAAAATTGTGAACTGCAGTGGTGCCTGCAGTTCCTTGTTCATTAATTATGGGGTACATTATTGGAGGTCTTTTGACAAAAGCTGCATTACGATTGTTTACTCTCTTTGTTAATTCCTCAAAAATCAATAAATATGGTCATATTTTATTTTATACTCTATTGTTGATTATTCAGTATTATACTTTCCATTTCTGGATGTTCTTCTGTTCTCTCTTTTAGTGGAGATTATCAGAATCAGGTTTGTTATCACTGACTTGTATGACATGAAATTTGTTGTTTTGCAGCAGCAGTACAGTGCAAAGACATAAAATTACTATAAATTACAAAATAAATAAAGTTGACTGGTCTATAATTCCCTGGACATGTTACATGCCCCTTGTTAAACATTGGTATTACTTCAGTGGTCTGCCAGTCTTCTGGCACTTATTTTTAGAACAAATTATGGAGTATATTTAGTTATACCTCTGCTATTCCTTACTTAGATTCTTTTAAAATGTGTGAATGCAATAAATCTCGATTCAGGGTTATATCCTCTTTGTGTTTGATTAGCTTACTTAACATATCACTTGCTTCAATTTTAATTACACTAATTTCATTATTCCTCTCATTATCCAACAATTCCACCATTTTATCTCCCTGGTAAATAACAAAGCAAAATAAAGAGTTACTATTTCTGCCATCTCTCTATTGTTATCCATGGTATTGTCCTGTCTATCAGTAGCCCTATTTACATTCCACCACTTTTTATTGACAGGTCTGTAAAATATTTTACTATCTTGTTTATATTCTTTGATAATTTAACTTCATATTTCCTCTCAGCTCTCCTTTTTTTTAAAACTTCTTTCCCAAACCCTTTTTATATTATATTGCCTCTTTTTTTTAATGATAACACAAAAAATAAGAACATAGTAAAATGAAACAGAAATCCTGAGGTTACTGCCAATGGCAGTGATCCATGATAGTTTTGCTGTCATTACAACTGCAAAATCCGGGCACTGTCGTTTAATTTTTCTCTCAAACAAAGTTAATTCAGAAGTGCTTTTTTAATCATTGTATCCATAACATTTATTCTAGGACAAAATTTCTCTTTCCTCTTCTGAAATTCAAACACTACCTGAAAAGTGGTCATCTTCTTATTGCTTGGTGGAATTCAAACTGTTTATTTAGTAGTAACATGGGAATCCTGGAAATAAGATTGAGTTAAATATTTACAGGGCCTTTGATTTAGAGGATGCAACAGTCAGTGTGATGTCAGCTAGCGTAAACAGTTTTTGCTTCAAAACAAAACCACTGTATTACAAACTGAAGCAGACTGTTCACTCCTACACAGTTATTATGCAAGTTTACACTGATGTTCTTGTACCTACAGAATGTATGGAGAATCTAAGTTATGTCATCTGGCAGATGGTGTGCAGACCCCATTTATTCATAAAGTATTTTTTCAACAGCTTCGTTTGTCTTTTCACCACAGATTTGCAATGAGTTTTTTAAAAAACGGCATTAATCAGCGGAGAGGCAACCTTTGTGCAAATTGCTATCCATGTGTTTTTGTTTTGCCTGATCAAATATGCTGCCTAACTGCTGGCCTAAAATTTGTTCACATTTTGGAATCTTGCTAAAGGATTGGGAAAACTAAAGGAAGATGTTACGAAACAGTGTTTTTACATGTGGAAACACAAGTTTTTGTAATCCAATACTATAATTGGATTTCAACTTTTCCAAGTGACATCTCAGGGTAAGAATGGCTGGCAAATGGATAAATCATTTGCCTCCATACTTGCAGGCTAACTCCTGCATTAGTAATTTGCCAGACACCAACCTGGGAATGTGGATTCTACGCTGGCCATTCACTTGAGAGCCTACTGATTCCATTTTTCTGTCTTTGCAAAACATTGAGAGGTATAAATTTATCCTCTGGTGTTTTCACTAAATTTTGGGTGTAGTAGCATAAATACATTAAACTCTGCTCCTGATCATCAGTTTTGCCAAATGGCACATTTAATGCACATAACAGAGAACAATTTCTAGCCCTCTATAAGCAAGGGGCGAATTCACACATCATCCACATTTGCTGCCTGTTACCAAGAAAAGCTGAGCAGGTGTGAAATGGAGACATAAAAATTTCTGCAGATGCTGGAATCTGGAGAATTGTGTTGTTTGCAACCTTTCTCAAGGACAGCAATACAGCCTGCCTGATAGAATTATGCAGTGAAAAGGTGAAGGAGAAAGACATCCTTCACTGTCACTGATGATGCTATTCTTATGGTATAAATTTTAAGTTCCACATGCAGAAGGCGGCATAGATCTGCTACCAATGCCACACAGACCCAGATCTGTACAGCTGCTTCTCACTATCACTCTCACACCCATGTGCCAGAACCTGGAGGTATGGATGACAGCATAATCAGTTTGGCCTGATAATCTCCTTGTCATGCCTACTTTCATCTTGTACAATTTCAATCATAAAGGACAACAAAAGGGTTAGTTTTGAAGTGCCACCATCACTAGGCTGAACTCAACTTGCTGGCTGATAAGGATTCTTCATTTAGATAACTTGCAACTCCTGAAGCTTTTATGAAAATTTATCTTTCAGGAGTTACTTTTCCTGCTCTCTTTTATGTTATGGTCCTGCTTTAATTATTCATGTTTGCAGTGATTTGGCAAATACTATTTAGGTTGTTCAAATTATGAAAAGGAAAAATATGAAAATGTTTCAAATATGAATACTGTATTAAATTCTTGCCTAGAACACTTTAAGAGTTTGGAAATTCAAGGAGCTTCCCTTGGATCCTTTAGAAAGCAGCCATGCTCAATCTTGGTTTCTGCAGATGAAACAACAGTGCTAGACTTCAAACCTTGGGTTTTTAACGAAAACAAAAACTTTTCTAATAGATTTAACATGTATAAATGTAGAAAAGTTTACAAATCACCAATGATGTACACACTCTATGATTTCCCCAACCTTGGCGAGAGTGACTGTCTGTGACATCAAGTGAGCATCAAGGAGGTAGAACTGAAATCAATGGGGATCAAGGGAAGAAATATTCCATTGTGGTAGTCATGCTTCACATAAAAGATGATCATGGTGGTTGGAGGTAAATTATCCCAGCCCCAGGATGTAACAGCAACAGCTGTTCATCAATGACTAACCCTTCCATATTAAGTTAAATGAGGTAAGTGTTCACCGATGGTTGCACAATGTTCAGTTCCTTTGAAAGCTCTTCTGTAAATGAAGCAGCCCACATGCTGCAATATGATCTAGACAACATTCAGGCATGGGCTAATAAGTATCATTCATGCTATATGAGTACCAGGCAATTAGCATCTCCAACAAAGAGAGTCTAGGTGCCTGTCCTTAATATCCAATGACATTATCACTACCATGCCTTCACCATCAACTCAATAGGACCAGCTAGGTACATACTCTGGTTACAAGAACAAGTAAGAGTCTGAATACCTTGTGGTGAGGGATTCACCTCCTGACATCTTAAAGCCTTTGCTCCATGTAAAAATCACGATAACAGGATGGAAGACGCTTCACTTGCCTGGGTGAGTGCAACTCCAGTAATATTGAAAGAGCTTGACACAATTCAGGACCACCCGTGACCAGTGGTATACCACAGGAATCAGTGCTAGGATCCTTGTTGTTTGCACTATATGTTAATAATTTGGATGTAAATGTAGGAAGTATGATTAGTAAGTTTGTGGATATCAAGGAAAGTTGTCTAAGCCTACAGCAGGATATAGATCAGGTGGAAAGTTGGGTGGCGTGTCGGCAGATGGAATTTAATCCCAATGAGCGTGAGGTGATAAATTTTGGGAAATCAAATAGGGGTTGAACATATACAATAAATGGCAGGGTGCTGAGGAATATTGATGAATAGCGGGACCTTGGGAGTTCAAGTCTATAGATTCCTGAAAGTGCCAACATAGGTAAATAAGGTAGTGAAGGTGGCAGAAGGCATGCTTGATTTCATAGGCCAGGGCACAGAATGTAAAAGTTGGGACATTATTACAAAACACAAATTTAACTGCTCTTGGACTATTATGTGCAGTTCTGGTCACAGCTCTATAGAAAAGATGTGGTTGTACTGGAGAGAATGCAGAGAAGATTCACCAGGATGTTGCCTGGATTGAAGGACTTTAATTATGGGGAGAGATTTGATAGGCTTGGCTTGTTTTCCCTGGAGTGGAGGAGGATGAGTGGTAACCTGACAAAGGTATATAAAATAAAAGGAGCATATATAGGGTAGATAGTTAGAATCTTTTTCCCAATGGTAGGGGTATCAAAAACAAGAGAGCATAGGATTAAGGTGAGAAGAAGGAGTTTTAAGGGTATTTGAGGGGAAAGTTTTCTTTTCACACAGGGAGTGGTTGATACTCAGAGCAGGTGCTGGAATTAGATGCGATCACTACATTTAGGGGACATTTAGACAAGCATTTGAATAGACAAAGCAATGGAAGGATATGGACCTAATGTGGGAAAATGAGATGAGTGTAGATGAGCAAAAAAGGTTGGCACGAATATGGTGGTTAAAGGACCTGTTTCTATACTGTATAACCCTATGACAATGCACCCACTTGATTAGCACCCCATGCACCACTCTTAGTACTAATTCCATCCATCACTAGTGCACTATGGCTACTGTGTGTACCACCTCTAAAATGCACTGCAGTTACTCACTTCATCTAGTCTAACAATACCAATCAAACAAGTAACCTCTACCACCAAGGGCACCAGGTACATTGGAACTCCTCCACTTGCATGTTTCCCTCCAAGATACACACCACCCTGACGCAGAAAGGCAAATTACCATTGCTTCATTATCATGAGGCCTAAATCTTAGAACTTCAATGTGGGAGCACCTTCACCTGTCCAACTGCAATGGCTCAAGAAGGTGACTCAAGACCATGTTCTCAAGGGCAGTTAGGTATGGGCAATGAGTACTGGTCTTGCCAGAAATGCCTGTCTCCTGAAAAATGTGTACATTTTTTTTTAATGACTCAGACCCCAGCACCAGAAATGTACGCTGTGCTGATTCTCTGCAACATTTGCATTTCCAGCACTTGAAAATCACCTTATACATCAAACACATGTCAAGATGTGCTTTGACTGGAACAGTATATGTTTCACCAAAACTGCATCTGATTTACATCTTATGGTTTTGCCCATCCAGTTTAATGGTTCTGTCAACTGCTGTTTTATAGGGTTGTTGATTGTCAAATCGAGGTAGGTTTGAGTCACCTCTATCTCTGGCTGCTTCAGGAATTTAAAATGCACAAGTATCAGTTTCCCTCATACTTCATATTTCTCAGCATTAAATTTTATTGGGATTTTTTCTCCACATGTAATTATTCCATCCAACTCATTCTGTAGTTTCCATACTTCTTCCACAAAGCTTTCAACCCCTATTGGTTTAGTATCCTGATCAAGATGCCAGGATAGTAGAAACATTATTGTCTCAACTTGAGCTCTGGGAATTCAGAACCATTTCTACTGGCCCAGAAATAACTACTTCATGTTCAAGCACCATTGAAGACAACCTGCTGAGTATTTCCAGTTCGTGTTCCAGAAATAACAACCAGTTCTGGCATTTGGGAGGCCATCCAACAGAACATCCTATTCTTACTATCTCTACGTTATGTCAGTGATGGGCAAATTTTCTACACTGACATGCAAGATTATATCCTAATCCTACCCTAGAACGTCTTTTCATATTTAAGACATCTAACCAGAGTTGTTTATTTTGCAGCTGCAATTTGCGGTTTTTCAGTCATTGATTGACAGAATTTGGTAATTTAATCTCTTGAATGTCATCACTAACCTTACCTGGCCAGTTACATCAACCAGTTTTAATCCAGTGCCACAGATCTGTTCACTTACTATGCACAGTGTTATCAAAATTATTTTGGTCTTTTATGTCCCTTTGCCCTTAAACACGTATCCTTTCCTTTATCCTGTATATCATGACATCTTTTGAGCATTTAAAAGGACTACCATTGAGTCAGGAGGTACTCCTGCTATGATTGATAAGGCTGGGAAAGTGATATCAGCAACAGCAGTTCAATGTTGACTATTCTCAACATTGACTAATCTGGGATTTCATGTTTTCAAATCCAAACAGTAACCCTGGAGCAAAGGCAGTTCCTGTTTGACTGCGAGAAACCCTTACTCATTGGTTTTACATGCAGACACAAGTAAGCCATGATGGTCTTTTGCCTGGAGCTCAACACCAGCTGGGTGTCGAATTTATTCTACGGAAATACAATCTCCTGACGCAGTTCCTTCAGCCACAACGCAATAAATTCAAGTATACCACACCCTCCCTTCAAGCACTTAATGTTCCCTAGTACGATAAAATGGATTCTTGGCCTCACAATCTACCTTGTTATGTCCTTGAACCTTATTATCTACCTGCACTGCACTTCCTCTGTAACTGTTACACTTTATGCTGCATTCTGTTATTGTTTTACCTTGTACTACCTCAATGCACTGTGTAATGAATTGATCTGTATGAATGCTCTGCAAGACAAGTTTTTCATCTTGGTACATGTGACAATAGTAAACCAATAGACTTAATGTTAATTAATAAATAGCATCAATTATCCATCAAATAATATAGACTGTAAAATTGTGAGCTGCCCAAAAGGCAATTCAGATAATCTAAAATACAGCTTTCCTATTGCACGTTCAAACATCATTAATGGCAGCCTAATCCAGGAGAGGAAACAGAGAAGAGCAGCATTTCTCCCATTATGGAAGCTGGTTGAGTGCCTTATAACAGTTGCAATAACAAATAATGATTGTGTCATTTTATAGGACTCTTTCCATGTTGGACAAGAGATTGAAAGATAATATGTCACTGAACTTCAAATTATTAATTTCCCCAATCTGAGTAAAGTCCATTACGATCATTTGATTATTATTTCTGCTGTAGTTAAACCAATTATCCTATTTTTAAGACTATTTATTTGGCAAAAACATGCAAGAAAACTATGAATTGCTGCTGACCTCTGGTATATATCCAATTTTAGTTGCTCCACTATTGGAGTCTTTGGCTGTTTTGACCATACCTCCAGAACTCTCTGCCTAAATGTAACTCCTCTATTTCTGTGTGCTCCTTTAATCAGTCTTAAAACCTATATCTTCGATTACTTTTTTGATGATCTGTCCTAATATCATAATGGGTCAGTGTTCAATTTTGTTTCATATTGCTCCAAAAAATACTGCACTATAAACATACAAGTTATTATTTATTCTTGAAATACTAAAGTTTGAGTTTCATTATTCACAGCATGGAGCAATTCTTTTACTTTACTCTGCTAAGCTATTATTTGATCTTAGTTTGTATTTTATGCATTAAAGAGTTAATGTAAAATAATGCCTTGAAGTTGCCACTTGATTTAATACATACAAAATGTAAAATCTATAATTACATATTAAGCATTGCATTATGATAATTCCACATGAAACTTCTGCATGCATAAATAAGTGTCTGGCACTGAATCTATGATTAAGTGCAGAAGGACTCTAGTGAGGTCTTACAGTTCAAATATTCCCCTCTTTTCTCCTGGGATAATCAGACATAATAAATTATATAACAGCGACTAACCCATGAATAATTATCTGGTACATTACAATATTAGAAATGGTTGAAATTTTTTAGAAACATTAAGCACAGCAAGCAGCATGGATCAAAATATGCAGTACCTTGCGACCCAACTTCACAGTCAGAAATGCATGAGGTCACACACATTGACCTAGTCGATGGTTTGTGTAAGGCAACGTTTGTGTTTTCTAACACTTTCAATTTCAGTAAATAATCAATGGTAAAAGAAATCAGAGACTTACTGTGAGTTCCATGGTTTGTAATCTTCCTCCTTGGTCCTCCATGCATCTGAAGCATTAATACATGGAGGTACCCAACATGTATATTGGCAGTCAATAAGACGTAATGCATGCCTTCCCACCAGCAATGTGATTTTGATCTCTGCATGTGCAGCCTATAAGTTAGGGACATTCATTTAGAAGCAGCCTTTCACACCACTTGTGAGGCCTGGTTCATGATTTGTTAAAGGGGCCTAAGTAGATCCCAAGGTGTGGAATCCCTTCCAACCTCTTCTTATTCCCCATGCCACTCCAGAGGAGTCCTCTCTAAGTCGAATACTAAATGCTCATCTGTCACACTGGATCCCTTGAGCCTCCCAAGTTACTTACCAAGTTGCAGCCCATCTCCTCCAGCATTGATGGTGAGCCCAATCCTTTCCCATTGATCTCTAGAGTGACTCCAGCCTAACAGATCTCCAAACCAATGCTGTCCACAAAACTTAAAGCCAAACCTCATTCACTCACAAGCAGTAGATTATACTCCGACCAACTTCCCCACCCTGAACCCTGTGCATCTCCCTCCTGCAACCCAGACCCATGGGTTACCTCGAATGCTGCTCCATAAATACGTTAGAAGGTATAGGTCAAAACTCATTTACTCATTCCCTGTAGCCTTTGAAGAGGGTGCACAATGTAGTGGCGGTGCAACATTCAATCCTCTCTACCTGCCTGGATGAGTGTAGGACCAAAAGCCCTCAACGCCATCTAGGCCAAAGCTACTCATCTGATTGGTACCTCATCATTCACTGCTGCACTGTGGCAAATATGTGCCATGCATTGCAGTAACTCCATCAAGCTTCTTCAAAATCACCTCCCAAACCTGTGATTTCATTTAGTAAATAGAACAGCACAGCACAGGAACAGGCCCTGTGGCCCACAATGTTGTGGCAAACTAATTAAGCTAATGACACCTAATCCCTTCTGCCTGCACATGGTCCATATCCCTCCATTCTCTGCATATTCATGTACCTACCTTAAACACCCCTACTGTATCTGCCTCACCCCAGGCAGCACATTCCAGGCATCCACCACTCTCTGTGTAAAACACCTGCCCCACACATCTTCTTTGAACCTTCCCCTTCTCCTTATATACATGTCCTCTCGTATCAGACATTTTTACCCTGGGAAAAAGGGTACCGGCTGTCTACTCTATCTATGCCTATCAGATCTCCCCTCAGCCTCTGCCGCTACAGAGAAAACAACCCATGTTTGTCCAACCATTTAGGCCACAAATGCATGGGAACATTACCTGTAAGTTCCCCTCCAAGTTGCACACTATTGCTGTTGTTCATCACTGGAGAGAAATAGTGGAACTTTTTACCCAACAGCACATTCACCTGACATATCCTCTTCTTAATACACTAAATGTGGATAATAATGAAAAAGATGGTGCCCAAAGTCCAAAGGAAAAAGCACAATACCACCTAAATATCAGTATAATATTTTGGCATTTTTGACTGTTGAAGGTTCCACATCAAAAACTCTCATAAGATCCTGCCCATATGCCTCTGTGTATGTAGCGGCTGCATTCACCAGCATCAGTAGCTGGCACCAAATAGGATCATCAGATGAGGAGGACATTCAATTTTAAGTTATCTTCCTATTCCCATGCTTCTGAGAAATTAAGTGTCTGTTTATGTCGCAGAAGGTTAGGAAGGTTGTTTTCATTTCCACAGAGGTCTCATGGAATCTGATAGAGGTGTTCTGTGGAAGAGGGCTAATCTGTAAAATCTTTAAGAAAAATGAGTACCAGGCATTTTCTTCTCCCCCTTTCTCTCCAGTGTGCTCATAGGTACCCATTAGAAGCTAATGTGACTTGCGTATTTCGACATAGTGGCCACTGATATTTAACTTCTTAAAGTTCCCGTAAGTTGAAAAGAAAATGTAGTCCCTGACAATACTGGTCAGGATCTCCAATGTTAGCTGGGAACCAGTATCTGGCTGCCAGTTTCTGGCACGGTCTCACTTGAGTTGTGGCAGAGGTCCAGCGGAACTTACAAGAAAATTCAAGGTTAATAAATGTTTACTTCACAACTGAATCATACTGACGTGATGGCATTGCTGGAAGCACGATGGTTTGAAGCTCTTTGGTATGGTTTCAGTACTGCCAGATGGACCATTTTGCATTTACGCACAACTTAAAGTAATTGTTTACTGAGCAGAATAAACATTAGAGAATCAGAAAGTAAAGTTCCTGAAAAGAAGCTGATAAGAGTTGGTTGAAAAATATACTTAAAATATTCCCTGATCATGACATGCAAGCCTTGACTCCAGTGTTGGCAGTTCCCGCATAATTGTTTGTTTAAATGGAATTATGCTTCTGTGAAAGCTTTAAATCCACTGGCAGCGATAGAGCTCTGGGAAATCTAAAAATAATCTCACAACTATAGACAAATTGAAAAATGAAATGCCAGAATAGATGGACTTAAAAACATAAACATTCATGGCTATGCCTGTGTATCTTTCATTATTTCATCCTTCGAGATCCTACACTAGGAAACAGGTAGTATTTACAGAAATTAAATGCAACAGAGGCAAAGATAAAATAAGCAGGAACCCCTTTTCAGTCCTGTAAATATTCTGTCAAATTGGTACCTCCTGCTGTTTTCCAGCTCCTAATTCCTGTTGTTATTTTTGGTTAGGATTCAAGGAAATCTATTCTCCTGAAAATCCCTCCAGTTATGCATCTGCATATGTGAGCACCTCACTTTGCTGCAATGGAATGAAGCAATAAAAGTTGATTACTGAACCTATCAGCAACAAGAACATTGCTCAACAAACTTTTGCCTTGTCAAACTTCAGCCTATGCCCTTCCATAACAAGCCAGCAAGTTAATTAAAATCTCACCAGTAATCCAGGGCACCTGCCAAAATGCCCCTGGGATTTGGAAGAGGGCTAAGGATAGATTAGGTGGCCAATGTCTGAAGTTCTTGGCTTCTGTCTGCATTGGCATGGAGTTAAAGGCCATGTCTGAGCATTTGATGTCATAAGAGTGCTGCATTTGGTTGGATATTTCATATTGCCTGTGAGAACTGCTTGCAAATCCAAATCAAACAATGGGATTAAAGTCTTTACTGTGCACTGGCTGTAAGAAGCTGTATTTCAAAATAGTACCACCAATCCAGTTCCTAATGGGTAAAATCAAAGGGACAGAAAGTCATCGTTAACTACTACGGACTAAACAGGCACTAAAGTGGTGGTTACCATTGTATTCTTCTCTACTGAAGTTCCATTTTAATCATTGAAACCCAATGTCAGAATAAAAGCACAATGGGCAGGCAACACTTACCGTGTGGATGCTGATTTGTATTGTTTTTTAATCTCAAGCATACAGCAGAACTCCTAATGTGAAAATGTCATGCTGGTGCAGTAGGGCTAGATTTCTAATACTGAGGCACAATAGAGAAAGCATTATTCTATATATAGTTCTGATATGTATATAAAGGAGTGCCTGAAGCTGCCAGCAGATCCTGCACTCTGAGAATAGTACAACCTGCAGGAATGCTGGAGGCACTTCCAGGTGCCAAGATTCATGGCTCTTGAATCTTTGGAGATAGCTCAATTGACTGCTTTGCTGCTGTATGTGCTTTCCCTTGGAGAGGCCAATCTCCAGCTAGGCAAATAGATTTTTAAGGCCTCACTTCTGTCATGACGTTTGCTTTCCTGTAGCTCAGTGGAAGTGGCAATGGCACAGTATGTGTTGCCTTTGCTCAGGATGTCAGCCATCTGCTTCTTCCCCACATCCCACACCAATGTGGACCATGATGCCAGAAAGTCAACAGGGTCGGGCTGTTCTGGCAGCTACCAGAATCGTGCAGTCTGGAACTGGGCTGAGATGACAGATGTTGCTGCCAATAAGCAGCCCAAGTATCTCCACATGAGCAACAATAGCCTTCCACCAATTCACCCAAACTGTTGGGTGAGCACCAGATGGGAATAGAAGCATCAGTAAAACTTTTATGTAACTTACAGTAGATGATCACTTCATGAAATATAATTCTATATAGTATTCTATATAGAACTAAACTCAACAACCTGGTCATTCTGATGAATAGATTCTTCTAACTGAAGTTTCTTAGTCTGCATTGTCAGAAAATCAAGCAATTAGTCACAGTCCTAATGGTAGTAAAGTTATCTAAGACAAAACACAAGCTGAAGGTTAAAAGTATGTTTTTTTTTCTGACTTTTTAGTAAGATCACTAAATTGCTATTTTATTGGTGGTTCCATGAATCCTCTAAGGGCAATGTATTACAGTGCTCTTCTTGTTCATTTCTCTCACCTTCCTCCTTTTTGCACCACAGTGTAAATGGAATGTAGGAAAAAATGGCCTGGGCCGCATTGAAAGGTGATTTGGGGACCTGAAACATTTGTTTTGGAGTGCGAATAGGGTGTTCTAGGCTGTTTTTTGTGCCCTTGTGTCCATGTAACTCTATTGAGCAGGAATGGAAAAACTATGGAGATGTGACATCAGCCAGGTGTGAAAGCCAAAGAAAGATATCTTCAGATCTAAACAGGTCACCTCGCCAACTGCTTTCTAACAGGTCCAACTGCTGATTGCTTTGGGTCTTCAGCCTGCTCTTCGAACGAGTCATCCACCCAGCACATTTATGTCAAAGCAACCTACAAGTAGTTGGTGCTCATGGAGTATATATAAAAGGTGAAATTATAAAGAGGGAGCTCAGATCTGCTTGGAAGTGCATCATTTACAGTGATATGCAGATCCTAATCACCCAACTGCCATGCTGGTGAATGCCCCTCTAAATTCATCCTCCAGTAATAGCAGTTATTTTGTGAAGCCAACACAACTAGGTTTCAATCTGTGATTGTAACAGGCAGAACATTTGACCTGCCCAATTAAAATCACATCAGGTTCAAAACAATGAAAGTAAGTGTGAATTTATTTATAAGGCACCAATCTGTTTCCTGCCTAAGGTCTCTGATCTGTCAGCTCCAGCATTTAAATAGCAGCCAGCAGGTTGCCGAGCTCTCAAGAATTTTGTGATTCTAACTCTTCACAACTCTTGTAACAATGTACATGGTGGGTGAAAGCTGAGGCCTGGCTGCATGAGTGGAAAGATTTTGCAGCTGGAGAATCCCTCTCCTTATGAATCTCAAAAAGGATAGAACTATAACTCTAAAGTCTAAATGATAAATATGCTTGAAAGTCAGGAGGAATTAAATAAAAATTTAAGTACATTCTCTTTGGGAAAAAGAATCATATATGCCAAGTAAATTGAATCTATCTCAGGCATTGCAGCTTTAGTAAAAGTAAATCACTCGAACTTTTAATGATTATAATTCCATCACAAATCACACAGCTAGTTTCATGCAATGGTTTATTTTCCATCAACCACCAGTCCCTGAGGTGTTTCCTATGAGTGTGGCATGACAGGTAGGCACCAATATAATTTTTTATAAAAAAACTACTTAAGCGTTTTTTTGAGGTGAAGTTGTGGTTAACAGAGTGATCTGCAAACCATACGATGAGCAATGCTGCAGCGCAACACCCCATCAGAACATCAGAGAAATTTTACTTCGTAATGCACATAGACCTATTTCAATTGTCACTCAAATCTTGCAATGTATTGTAACACAAATACTTACTTACATATTGATGATGTCTTTACCAGACACTCTCCAGGAATGCAAACCACCAGTTGATTAGTTGTACCACTCAGATTTGAGTACCGTAATCACTCTTTATGTGAAGGTGAATATCTTTGAATATTATGAAATCCATGTGATAAGAAAGAAGTCAAGAAAATAAATTTTTTCATAGTTATTTGCAGCTAAGGAGCAGTTGAAATCAACTTTGGTTAGCTCTCAACCAGGAATTTTGCAACTACAATACTTTTGCTAACTTCCTCCTCACTTAGACAGAACCCACAGGTAGGAAATGCCAGTGTTTTCTTAACCTGGAGTTTATGTGGGAGTTGCCTACTTCAATTCACATGCTGCTACAAGAATTATCCACATTTTGGTCATCTCACAACTTGACCTCCCAAATTTATTTTTTCTCTCTCCCAAAGTAACTCTACCCTACACAAACTCTAACTCATCCAGAACTCTAAGTCTAGACCTCTATGCGCAACTACGTTAACACCCAAGAAGCTCAACTCCAGTGCAAAGACCATTGACTGGCATCTCATCCACCACCCTAAACATTTACTCGTTCAATCATCTGTTCACTGTGACTGCAATGCATACCGTATAAAATGTGCACTGCAGTTGTTTACCTAGGTTACTCCAACATCAGCACGTAAATTCACAACCTCTACCACCAGGAAGAAGGGCAACAAACAAATAGGAATGCCACTATCAGCAGGTTCCTCTTCCATTCACAAACTATCTTGGCTTCGAATTTTACCACGGTTCATTCATCCTGAAACTCCCTTCTTGATGACATTGTGAGACTAACTTCACAAGGATTGTCATGACTCAGAAAGGTAGTTGATCACTGCCTTCTGAAGGGCAACAAATTCTGGCCTTGCTAGTAATGCTCAAATTCCATAAATAAATTTAAAAAACCTCCTCAGGATGCAACTTATTCCATATGAATTCCCGTCCAATCACCATTGTTTTCACCAAGCTCTACCATATCATTGTCTCCAATGTATGTATTGAGAATCCTACTCATGATCATATAATAGTACATTTTCACTTCACCAATGTCAATAATCTCTTTCAGCCCTATATCCTAATCTATTGCTCCAGCAAGTCTGAAGCTCATATTTCTACCTTACCTGATCATTGATTGTTATTTATCTATTTTTACACAGAACATATTCAGAAAACATTATTTAAATGTTTAAGTTTAAAGTATATTTTATTTGCACAAGATGCTCATGATCTAGTTTTTAATCATTAACTGGTGCTTGTAATTGATAAAGATCTCATGCCTATGATCATGGAAAATATTTGATCACTTTCCATTACTCTGGAGAGATACATTACAAAGTATACATATTTGACAAAGAAAGAAAGAAGCTTCAAGACCCAGAAACAATGGCATAATAGTTCAAACACAGGAAGGAATTCTGAATAACGACCACAAATGAGGGCGTAAAGTATTTTGTACAAATACATGACAATAAATAGTACAAACTGAAAACAATTATGAAATAAAATAATGCAATAATTTGCATCTTCAAATGTACAGCACTGTGTGCTTTCAGGGAGATCTAAGAAAAACAAAAAAAAGGTGTGAATATCAAGTTCAGATGCTACTGTTACATTTCTAGATTAGATTCTCACAAAAAAATGGTGCAGAGCAATGCATGCGAGCTCATAAAATTAATGTACTTGGATTGATAATCAGGATGATTTATGCTACTGAATTTGACAAGGTAAACCATAGCAGGCCTGAAATTGTAACATCTGCAAAAGTTACTTCGTTGAACTTTCTACTGCATACAACTTTCTGCTACCTACTAGTTGTTGTCTGCTGCTACTCCTTTAGCTAAATGTAGATTTTTGCATTCTATCCCCGAATTTAACTCCATGCTTTCGGCTTTACATTAGTTCACAGTCTTCCAGAGCCTCATCTAATATTTCTCTTCCTTGCCTTCAAATCCATCCATGTCCTTGTTCCTTTTTATTAAGAACCACAGCATCTACCCCTCATACACAAATCTGCCCTTGTGTGCAACCCTTTCTTATTGTTCCACTAGTGGCACCAAAACTCAGAGCAATTTGGAACCACTTCTCTGAAGTCCATCTATCTCCCTCTTCTCTTTTAAAATCATCCCTCAATCCACTAATTATGTTAACCCTTAGTTCATCTTCTTTTTGATGTGGTGTCCTTGGGTTGTTTGCATCTTGGGATAATTTTCCATGCTTAAATGCACCTGCTTTGCTTTACTAATGTAAGATTATTATTGAAAGGGCTCGTCAATCAGCAGTGTGATAATAAAGAAAATGTTCAAGAGTAAAGGCATCTTGAAGTATATTTTTCTCCTTTTCAAAATAATTGGCCCAATTTGCCTCGCAATTTGCAATTTGCTGTATCATATGGAGCAGGGTGTCTGCAATGGCATAAAAGTAAATATTACTTTATGTAATCTTCCACTTGCATCTTTAATGACGCCATTGCAAACTTTCCTGGGATATTTCTGCCTTACCAGATTACTCTAGCTAAAATAATGAGAAGCTAATTATCATAGATCTGCCCTGATTAAAATTAATGGTGATCACAATTTTCCTGAATTACCACCAGCTTTCATGGCATTGCTTGGTGACTTAGCAGATGCTTAGGTTAATATCCCAATCCCAATACAAGTTACTTTTAAACAGTTGAGCTGAACTCATTCTCTCAGCTTCCAGAGAGACTGATCTCTAATCTACTTCTACCTTTCAGTGTGTACTAACATCATGTAGGCATTTCATTCATAATTTATTCTAAAAGTGTTGATAGAAGATGCATAAAGCATCAATCACATTACACATTTAATGGCTCCAATTGATTCCTGGTGAATATACTTTTCAGGAATAATGTTAATGTCCTTCCCAGGATAACAGGCACTGTTATCTTATACACAGGGATGGATTCCTCTTCTTTGAATTACAGCAGCAATAACTGATCCACCCCATATGCTCTTCAGAGAATGAAAGGCTGCTGTTGGAGGCCAAGCACTTCATGCTGAGCAGGTTGATCAAGTTTCTAATGACAAGGTCATCAACTTAAGCTTGGTAACTGATGGCTAGTGTCAAAGTGAAGAAGGGAGAGCAGTGATTTATTAGTTAAGAATGTTCCTCATAGAGAAGAGATTAAGATTTATGACAATTTTCCATTGAGTTACCTAAACTTCAGTTTAGGCAAAATGGCAGATGGTAGGTTTTGGAAGGGGCTAGGGTCTTGGTATGTGGTAGCCCACTGGCTGCACTGCTTTTGATTTATTCTCAGTGGCCTATGCTAATTAGAAATGCAGAGGAATGTAGGAGGAATTTAACAATGGCGAGAATGGCTCAGCAGGATACATGTTGCCAATCTTGCTGTTGCTGGAAAAACTGCCAATCTGGAGATGAGAAATAAAGTTTTGTAACAATCAGAATCTATTGTTCCAATCTACAAAAGACAATAAATTTTGTCTTTAAAAGAAGATATAATATGCCAATTAGTCATATTACAAACTGATCCAATTGTTAATGGGCAAAGTTCACCTCATTCAAAGTCTGGGTTAGTTTATTATTCAAATGAAGTTGCTTTATTCAGATACAGATAGTCAGTTCAAGTACAAATCCATTTCTTGCTCTTAATAATCTAGTCTTATGTTAGTGTGAGCTTTGAACCGTCTTGCAGTGGTTATCATTTATTTCAATAATGTGGTGTTCTAAGTAAATTTGTTAACAGCTGAATTCTTTTGATTTCTTCCATAACTGGTAGAATACATAATGAATGCACTGCTAATAAGAAAATCTGCAGCATAAAGCTGTCTTTGATTATTCTATTATAAACTGGTAATAAATATTTAATAACAGCTATTAATAAATATATACTTTGTTAGCATTGCATGCAAATCAATTAAAACTAAGTTATTCTAGTACAAAATGTGAAGATGTGTAATGGTTTTGTTTGCCAGTAGGCATCATACTACCTGAAAGAAATTTTCAATAGATTGCATTGCAGCTGCAGGTGAGTGGGCAGCCTGGTTCTATAAACTTACACTGACATATACAGGCATCTACGGGACCTGGCGAGAAGAGTCACCCAGCAGTAATCAGGAGAGAAGAAAGCATCAAAAAAGTGGACTCTGGCCATAGTATCATTCAGCTGACCTAGTCCTGATGGTACTGGTTAGATCCTATAGATGCCAAGAACTATTATGTGGAAGCTTTCAGGAGCCCGTTAGTTATTTGGAAAAGACCATCAGAAGCTGTTTTTTACTCCTGCAGGCAAGTTGGCAAAATAGGCATATTGCCTGACTTTATTAATCAACGACTAATGCATTTGATAAATTTACCACAACAGCCAATCAAAGAGAATCTCCTATTTTCCAAATGCTGACAGCATTAGAGGTTTCAAGGAGTAACCCCCTCGGGGGGTTGATAGATCACTCAAACAACTCTAGGTTTCCAGACATTACAAAAGTGCCACTTAACAAAATCAATGATGAAATCCTATGTGATGGTGACTAAGATAATCTATCCCAACCCACCTTTCTTGATCGAAATGCTGACATTTTCTTGGTTGACCCTCAGAAGATTCCTTCATTGCCTCTCTCTACCCATGTGCAACTACTGTAATCAGAGACAATGGTAGGAAATAAGCTGCAATAGATTCTGCATTGCTGCACTGTTACCGCTGGTTTCCCTCTAGAATCGATCCATTCTGGGTGCCTCCATTTCTGATATGGCTGCTGCCCCTAGGCATCATCTGCAAAAATATATGGTCAGTTTCCCTAGGTACATTCATGATACCCAGTTCTACCTCACCACCACCTCTCTGAACACTTCTATGTCTTTGAACATCTCTAAATTTTTAAGCTGCTGTCTGACATCCAATATGAATCTGAAGATACTGCTATTCAATATTGCAAAGTAGAAAGCCATTAAATTCAGGCCACATCACAAACTCCTTTCCTTCCTAACTCACAGGAGAACTCAGTCACTCACCACCCCCATACTGATATCTTTCACTTGCACCCATTTAAGGAATGTCTCAATTTTAAAGTTCTCACACATTTTTGAAATCCCGCAGCAAGTCTGTGGAAAGAAAGGCAAAGGCAAAGAATTTCGGATTGAAGACCCTTCATCAGAACTGGGAAAAAGAGAAATTAAATTGGTTTTCAAAAATGTTTTCTCTCTTTCCCAATTCTGATGAAAAGTCTTCAACCTGGAACTTTGTTTTTTTCTTACCATGCTGTCTGACCTATGAATGCTTCCAGTATTTTCCGATTTTATTTTGTTTTCCAGAATCTACGTTTTTTTTATTTTGATTTTCAAATCCATCTGTGATCTTGGCCCTCTCCAAATCTGTAATCACGTCCAACATTATAACCTTTCAGTGTTCAGCCAATTATAGCATTTTGAGAATCACTGGTTTTAAATCTATCCCCTACTGGTGGATGTCCATAAACCCCAAAGTTCTGGAGGACATTCCCCTAATCTTTCTGGCATATACTGTTCTTTCTTTAAAGCATTCCTTGAAGCCTATCTCTTTGACTAAACTTCTGGTAATCTCTCCTAATATCTACATAAGTGATAAGAATTCAAGTTTTGTTTTTTAATGCTCCAAGGAAACAAATTAGGACATTTGTTGTATTAAAGGTACTATTACATTGTCAATGTTAAAATACAAATCATTATGATTGTTGAACTTTTTCAGCTCTGTGGCTCCCCATTCCAACAATGTCTTAGAGTCTGTTAGTTTACCTCACTTTTAATTAGTCATAGAGTCATACAACACAGAAATGGGTCCTTTGGGCTGTTTATTCATGCCAATCATCAAGTATGCATCTATACTAATGCAATTTACCAGCACTTGGTCCGTAGCCTTCCATGCCTTGGTGATTCAAGTGAACATAGAACAATACAACACATGAACAGGGCCTCCGGCTTATGATGTCTGTGCCGAGCATGATGCCAAATTAAACTAATCCCTTCTGCCTGCACATGATCCATATCCCTCCATTTCCTGTATATATATGAGCCTATCTAAAAGCTTCTTGAATGCCACTATCGTATCTGCTTCCATTGGTACCTACCACTCTCTGTATAAAGAGAAAACTTGCCCCACCCATCTCCTTTAAACTTTCCCCTCTCACCTTAAAGCTAAACCCTCTAATATTTGACATTTCTATCCTGGGAAAAAGATTCTGGCTATCTACCCTATGCCTCTCATAATTTTATAAACTTCTATCAGGTCTCCCCTCAGCCTCCAGAGAAAACAATCTAAGTCTGTCCAACCTCTCCTTATAGCTAATACCCTCTAATCCAGGCAGCATCCTAGTAAATTTCTTCTGCACCTTCTCCAAAGCCTCCACGTCCTTCCTGCCTTCCTGTAATGGGGCGACCAGAACTGCATGCAATACTCCAAATGTGGCTTAACCAAAGTTTTATATAAATGCATCATGACTCTTATAGTCTATGCCCCTAGCGATGAAGGCAAGCATGCTATACGCCTTCTTTACCACTATCTATTTGTGTTGCCACTTTCAGGGAGGTATGGCTGTTGAGGGTCCTCTAGATGCTTCTTAAATGTTATGAGAGTCTCTTCCTCCACCACCCCTCAGGCAGTGTGTTCCAGATTCCAGCCACATTATAACTGGAATAATTCTTCCTCAGATCCCCTCTAAACCTCGTACCATTTACCTTCACTTATGCCCTTTGGTCTTAGGCACCTCCATGATAGGTAAAAGTTTCCTGCTATTGACCCTATCTAAGCCGCTCATAATTTTGTGCATCTCTGTTAGGTCCTCCTTCAAGCTCCTTCACTCCAAAGAAAACAAACCCAGCCTATCTGGCCTCTCCTCGTAACTGAAATGCTCCATCCAACCAATATTCTGGTAAATCTCCTCTGCATCACTTGCTTCCTCTTGTGTGGTAACCAAAACTGCAAACAGTGCTCAAGCTGTGCCTTAACTAATAATTTATGAAGTCGTACAATTATCTCTCTGCCCTTATATGCTATGCTCTGACCAATGACGGCAAGTATCCCAAATACTTTCTTCACCACCTTATCTGCCTGTTCTGCCACCTTTGCACACAAGGTCAATGGCACTGTCCTCATCAATACACTTCTTACCTTTACAAAAAATTCAGCCAACTTGGTCAGACAGGATCTCCCTCAACAAATTCTGTCTGATGATCTTTGACTAATCCCTGCCTTTCCAAATGTAGATTTACCCTGTCCATCAAAACATTTTCAAATAACTTCCCTACCACTGATTATTACTCACCAGCCTTTAATCACCTGGCTTATCCCTGCTGCCTTTCTTGAATAAAGGTACCATGTTTGCTGTTCTCCAGCAACCTGGCACCTCCTCTGCAGCCAACATAAATGTAATATTTCCATCAGGGCTCCAGCAATCTCCTTCCCTACCTCCCATAGCAGTCTGGGATAGATCTCATCAGGCCCTGCAGATTTTTCTAACTTTAAGCCCAATAAGTCATATAATATTTCCTCTGTTCTCAAGGTAACATTTCTAAAATTTCAGTGTCCCACTCCCTGAATTCTTGAACTACAATGTCCTTCTCCTCAGTGAATACAGATGAGAGGTATTTGTTTAAGATCTCACCTTCATTCTCTGGCTCATTGCACAGATTGCCCTTTGGTCCTTGATGGGCTTCTCTGGTTATTTTCTTGCCCTTAATAGACTAATAAAATGCTTTGGGATTTTCCTTAAGCTTGTCCACCAGTGGCATTCTGTGCCTCCACTTTGCCCTCCTAATTTCTTTTTTAACCCCTCCTCTTTCGATACTCCGGATGTACTCCCCCATTTTCAGTTCTCCACACCCACCATGTGCTTTTGTTTTCCTAACATCCAGGGTTCCTTGGATTTGTTTTCCTTACATTTCACTTTTACTGTATTTCTATGTGAAAATTTTAGAATATTACCCTTTACTCTATATTTTTGTTTATTGATATGCATTCATAAATATGCATTAGTTCAGTTATACAGTTGAGTTCTCCAAGCAGAAAATGCTGCAAATACTCATCTGGTCTGGTAGTGTCTGTGGAGAGGAAAATAGAGTTAATATTTTAGGTCACATTATACAAAGTCATTGACCAGAAAGCATAACTCTGCTATTTTCTCCACAGAAACAGAACATTTGCAGCATTTTCTGTTTTTATTTCAGGTTACCAGCAGTTTTTTTTTTGCTTTTTCAAATTACTCCTGGCTCCATGCAATCAGAACAGGTGAATTAAATATATTCCCGTAGGTATGGGCAAAAGGATTTAGAATCCTCAGATCAGTTCTGGAGAACACCAGTTGATTTAAAATGGAGTTGATCTAAACAAGACCCAAACTAATATCCTTGTTTGTGGAATGATTGGTGCTACAGCAAGACCAATTGAACGTTTTTTATATTCTCTCTCAATTACATCGTTTCACATCTGCACAGGATTGTACACTTCTATTTATGTATATAAAAAAAAGATGGGTAAGAGCATAGGAGACATGAGTCCTGATGCAGGGTTTCAACACGAAACATCGACAATTCCTTTCCTCCCACAGATGCTGCTCGACCCACTGAGCTCCTCCAGTATTGTTGGGATTTTGGGTAACAATCTATGATCATGATAATTAATTGGACGTATCTCAACTCTATGGGGATTGATGTTACTTGGGCACTCCTTGAGATGTATGTAGTGTTAAACAGTTAACAGTGTGGTCTAATAAAAAGAATTACAACATGTATACATTGCATTCCTGTCTAAGCAAGATCCTGTGGCTAGTGTAACGTTATTCATAGAAGAAAAAGGAATAATATTACTAGAAAGACAATGGTAGGTCAATTTTCATCAAGAAATGTGTAATTAATATGATTATTAAACAAGGCAGAAAGGGTTTCTTCTGAAAGAAAACATTTACATTCTGCACTCAGCAAAGTAGGCTATGGAACACCCAAAAGAGAACAGCGGTTTTCTTCCTCACATGGCTTCTTGCCCTATGAATTAATTAGTTTAATTGGGATGGGTGATAGCTGCAATGATTAATAAAATTCTACTTATCAAAGTAAATAGGTTGCTTTGAAACAAGATGAACAAACTTTTATAATTAATAAATATTTGGTAAAAGAAATTAACCAATGCTACCAGCATTTATTAGAGAATATCTATGTAGAAATGTGAACTTTTGGTATGTTTATTTTGTTATATGCTCTTTTATGCTCATGTTTATTTCCACACAGTCTTGTGCTATCAGCTGACATTTTCAAAGATCACACATGGACATCAGGTGACATCCACTGCACGACTCTGTGTGGAGAATCAGAATGAGAGATTATTTCCCCATTTACTACTTTACTCAGGAGTATGTGCAATTTCATGGTATAGCAGATCAAGTTACACAGTGGGAAAGAATGGGTAATTTGACCATTTCTGTTGAGAGAAGTAATGTTACATTTATGTTGAGAGATGTAATGCTACATTTATGTTGATACTCAAATAAAGTGTCATTAAGGTTTTGAATCTCCATAGATTTCACAGGAAATGTGCAGGGCACTTGAAATAATCAGAAGGTTGTCTTGCCATTTCTTTTCTATTTGAGTTGTTGAATTTTACTTTCAATGATGTTTCATTTTGAGTGAACTAAGAATCATACAAGTTTGTAAAGGAGATCATGGAAAAATCTGCATACATTTTTATACTTCATAAAACCTATTTCACCTTAATTGCACTGAAATTTTGTCAGGCTTGAAAATACTTCAAGGGTGTGGTTGAGGGGCAATGAGTTAGGTGGGAGCAGGCTCCAACTTACATACCATTAGAAATATGTAACTTCATAGGAATGGGCAAGTTCATACAGATTACTAGTGTCCCATACATCTCTTTAGAAGTCTAAATGCAGATACTAGATCAGATTTAAAGCCAATTTTGAATGCAACCTGATCAGAGCTAATACGATTTGAACCAAGTAATTTGTCAGCATTTAAACAGATAGACCATAAAATCTCCCTGTCAGCTTTGCATCTAATAACTCTGGAAGTAGCAGTGCATATGCTAAAAATTATGGGCTAATATCAAGGCAAAAGGCACAAGTTCAATGTGTACAGTCATAAAGTCCTTGAATGTAATTAGAATACAGAAAGTAATTAGAAAGTGAAATCTTGTCTTTTCCAATATTTTATACTATTAATCAGTTTGCTGGAGATTTTGAATAATTAATCAGCTTAGGATATTGTGCAGCTAACCAGTTTGCCAGAATGTTTGTAGGGGAGATATCATACTATTTAGTGGTGTGCCAGGGATAATGCAGAGTAACATTGCTGGTTCAGTGCCATCCTAATTCAACCTTTCCATGAGTACTTTTTCAACACCATGACTCTGCAGAAGATGACATCTTGGAAGTTCTTATGAAATTCTAAGGTTTGATCACAAAGATTGTAGAATACAAAAGCCAAAAGGACATAACATCCCTCTATATAACCCTAGTAAGACCTCCGATTACCACGGGTGGGTTAGGTTTCACATTATAGGGATTACTTTGAGAAGTTATCAAGAATACAATGCAGACGCACCAAGATGCTGACTGGAAGAATGAAACACAAATATGAAGAATCACCTAAAAATTGCAGGGAAGAACTTCATCCACGGCCTTTTGCACTGAACTCATATATTACGTCGCAGCTACATTTTAAACGCTGCTTTGGAAATTCACTCCAGAAGTAAGTTGCAGAAATGGAGCACAACTGGCAGATATTACTATATTACTGCTTAATACTAATGACTGAGGACATAATTCCACCTTATGATAACAATATAATTTATAGGGTTTTATGTGTTTAATACAACGATTTGAAGTTATGGCAGAAAGGAGTAGATTGTTTCTAAATGGCCATAATAAGAGAATAAAGTGTCAATGATTTAAAAGGAAGAGCAAGATGATCTTGTTTACACAGGGAACTAAAATAAATACATGAAAAAAGGAAATACTCAGCCGGTCAGGCAGCATCTGCGGAAAGAGAAACAATCATAACGATGACCAGGAATGTTTACTCGGTTTTTCTCTAACCTGCTGAATATTTACAGCATTTTCTGTTTTTATTTGAGACTTCCAGGCATCTGTTTTTTTTTGTTTTTTGCTCACATATTTGCACTGATTGAATTGGCCTCCCAAGTACCTAGTTAAATCAAACATTATTTCAGTGTCCAAACTGAATACATAGGTAGATGCAGGTAAAAGGGTTGAAAGGTAGAACTAATTAGGTAAATATGATTATGGCCATTTCTTCACATGGAGGTTAGCATAGTCTGATTGTGGAGAATGGACCATTTCCATATTCTATCTTCCACAGGTATCTAATTAGAAAAAAATGTTGAGAATGCCCAATACAAAGACAGCAAGTTTCTACATGATCAATGCAACCCAATGATTTTAGACTGTGTTCTGTTTATTCCCACAAACTGCATAATTGTGAGATATCCTTGGCAAATTGGCTGACATTTGGATTTGGTTAAGTTTATTTTAACAACAATCTGCATCTATATAAGACCCTTAAAGGAGGAAAAGGCAGTTCACAGGAACATTATCAAAGAAAATTTGATAACAAGCAACATGAGGAAGTATTATGAAAGGCAACAAAAATTTGGGCTAAACAGATAGAATTTAAGGAGCAACCTAGAGAAGAAAATCGAGATAGAGGCAGGGAAGTATCAGGAGTCATGGTTTAGGCAGTTGAAGGAACATGCATCAATGGAGTGAATAGAGTTTTGAATATTGAGGAAGGACACAAGGCCAGAATTAGGGAATGCGATCAACACCACCTAACAGGTGCAAATTCTCTGCCAAACATAAAAATTCCTGAAGGTGCAGATTTTAATCTTACCATCCTTCAAGCTCCTCTAGTTTGTACACCTGAAATCCAAACTTGTATCTCAACTTTTATCTTCGGTATTGGTGGTATGCGAAATTTTTCCTTCAGTTTTACAGTTTTCAGTGGCTGAAGTAGTAGTGCTTCTACTACTGCAGCCAGGTAACAGTTCAACGAAAATCTGTTCCTTCACTAAATTGTATGTTTTACCTTGATGTGTGTTTCAGGGAGATCAGGAAAAAAATAGCAATTCAGTGATTGTTTTTAGAAAATATGATATTTTTGTTGGCCCTTTAAATACTAAGGCATTTTAGTACAAGACAACTCAAAATCTGGACGTTAAATGTCATTCTTACGCTCAGTGTATTAGTATGAACTGCACAATCTCTTCCCCTCTAAGTGACATACATAACCTTTTGTCTACATTCTGATGAAACACAGATTCCTTTTAGTTATTTCTTGAATTCTGTTTTAGTGATTGGTTTTTGCAATCTATTAATTCTGACATTTTCTCTAATCTAAATGTTTAGATGTCTACAAATTCATTGTACTTTTAAAAGTTAACAAAGTAAAACACATCTGGCATTTTGACATTTTGAAGAATTCATGAAAATATTATGCGCTTTAAATCAGGGACTGGGCAATGAGCCAGTGGATGATAATATTAGGGTCTGTAGACTACAGAAATATAACAATTTTTGTTTAATTAGGACAGAAATAACAATATTGGAGTGTGCAGAGGCCAATTTGAATTTGAAAATGATCTAACGTGTGAATCATTAAAATATATTAGAGAATGCAATAGAACTCAGTTGGATATCTTTCTTTGCCTTTTTCTTACAAATAAACAACAATGCTGAATGTTAGCATATTGAAGTGTATAGGAGATTACTTACTGAGTTCCTGTATTGAAATCAACTTGAGCTCTGCAGTAGACAAGGACTGCGTTGAATTCTCTGTCACAGATGATTGTAACTGTGACTTCACAGTTGAAGAGAAGGCAGAAGAGGAAATGGTGAAACTGGAAAGTCTGAAGCTGGAGGAGCTTTCGAACAAACTTGAAGTGAGAACATTTACAAATGTTGTAGCTTCTTCCTCAGTTTCAAGAGCCGGTCTTTCGGAGGCTACATTATTTAAAAGTGCAGGCAATGCTTTAGTTAAGTTGGTGCCAGTGGGGCTCTGCACAACCCTTTTTAGATCAAATAAACTTGGCAGTTCATTCTCATATTTTCTACTCACAATAAACCATTTTGTGCCAGCAATGAACACTATCATGAAAATCAAAAATGCCAGGATCAGAATGGTACAGATCTTTTCCAAACTTAGATACTTCTGGCTCCTGTCTGTACAGACACAACAAAAATACTTAACAGCAGGTTCAGATGGAGTTGGCTCATTTCCACCAAGTTGGCTTTGGATTTCTTCATCCTCACCTGAGGCATTAATAGGAATGGAGAGAGAGAAACAGTGCATAGGATGTGCCAGGGTATAAGAAGGCCTGTCTTCAGCCATCAACAATATGTTGAAATATAATATTACATCCAGAAGGTCAGAAAACATAGGTATCATAAACACTAGGAGAAATTGCACAATTTATGTCAATCTCTATAGTTCTTGCTTCATCCAGGGAAATAGAAGATGGCAAAAATACATAACTTAATAGTAGGTTTTTGTTTTTCTTCTGCTGTAATGGAGTAAGGATAAGCTGAAAACAAGAATTAATATTTTGTAAACTGCACTATTTCTTACCATGAGATATAATATTGTAGTTCCTTTTGCTGAGAACACTGTTCCTTTTTACAGATATGCACAACTGACAAGAAATTCTCGACATCTTGCAGATGAACAAGGTCTCTGAACACCTTAGCTGTCAGTTCTGTTAAAGTCTAACCAGCAGCACAGGCAAGTGTGTTCTCCCATCAAAAACTACTTGAGATCAAAATATTCCACTCAATGGTGCATACTGGCTATACACTCTTCAACCAGCATATTATCAAAATAGGGTGCAAAGAAAAGGCACTTAATATATCATTTAGGCTAGAAAGGATGAGTAATCGATTATGCTAATACAAAGAGACACATATGGAGAACTGCTGGTAACCTGACTTGAATGGCACATGATTATACTTTGGGGAATAACAATCACAGTTTGTCTTTCCTGTGGGAATATCAAGCACAGCCTAAGCACATACTGATCAAATTTCAGGCAACCAGTATGAACAAAGAATGATAAGAATCAAGGAATAAAAAGTGACGCTGCTCCTGAGTTATGGAAAAATCCATGGGCATCTAATCACTAATGCAATGGGGGGTTTATTTGGTACAGAGATGTGATGCAGCTGTGAGTTTCCATGTGTGGTTTTCTGTTTGAACTGCTGCACACAGGCCATAGTCTGTCCATCATGCTCCAAAACCACCTAACATTAATCCCGAATGTGGAAAAAGGTGTAAATTCATTTAGGTTTTATATTTCTTAATAGCCAATAGCAGAAGTTTGTTTGCATGAATATTTTCTAGAAGGTCATTGTTGCAAATAACTTTGGTATGAAAAAGGGGAATTGCAACATATGAATTATGCTATTTACTATACAGAACTCAAAATTAAGTAATTCAATGGTTGGTCCTTCAATAATCACAGAAAACCTGAAGAAAGTATTAAAATCTCTTTGGTGTATGCCATAACATCACTGGATACAGAATTTTGTAACAAAGTACCCTGCAGATTACCACACACCAGTAATGCAAAGACAAGACCGAATTCTATTTCAGTGCATGTGCAATATGCATGGCATCAAATCAACCCTTCATTAAACATCTTGTTAGATTTTTCTTTCCTTTAAAATCATTGTAAAGAGAAAGCAGGCTGTGTAGGAAACAGAAATGGAGACTGTAATTTAATGTAGGGTACAATTATTCAAAACGAGTCATATCCAGTGACATACCTCTGCATGTTTTTGAATCATTGGATTTCTAAGTCCAATTTCTCCTAGGATTTACACTTGTATTTGGTAAATAATGGGGATACAGTTCAAATCTGGTGACAACAATCTACGTCCTAATAAATTAGTCATACTTATACAGCCTATGTATATTTTATTTCTATTGAGCTCAGTTGGATGGGGAATATTACAGGCAGGCATTCATTACCAAGTACCTTATGGTTTTGCCACACTGGAATGTAGTTCTATGTGGGTGATGGGCAGATGTATAGAATTTTCTGTCACGGTACTAAAGATAGAAAATGTTATCTGTGTGGAATATTACCATGAATCTTTTAAATGAACATTTTGTTCATGTGCCTCATCAAAATGAAAATTTGATAAGTTCCAGACCTAAGCAAAAATAAATAGCGATGAACATCTCTTACATCCCAAATGATAGGATGAAAAGTGTGTAAGATATTTAAAGAACAGGACAAAAATTATTCAGCCTGTTCCACTGGAGACCACACAGTCTATTCATCCCATAAAGATACCAAGGACAGGTAAAATTACACACATGCAAAGACTGATGAAATTATCTCCATAATCCCCATTATTAAGGATAACTCCAGACTACATTTCATCCCTCCATTAGTATTAGCAAAATCAGATTCATGTTAATGACAATATTTTGCTTAGTGAAAAGAAAAAGTATGACCCCCAAAATATTACTTAAATTATCCAACATGGACTTTCCAAGTCTGAATAGCTACTTTGCATAGATAACTTACAGTACCAGAAGCACATGACCCCTTGTTCAGACAGATGCCTATCCAAGAACAATGATTTTCTTTGTTGAATCAATGGACATATTTCTCACATTAATTTATTTTCTTCAAAAGTTAGAGAATTAATGTTGTACTTTGCATCATGTCTATACCTCAGTGTCCTTTAGGAGTGAAATTAGTCTTAATTGTAGCTCAAGACAGCTCAGAGAATATTGCAGCTCATTCTACATATTGTTCCTTTTTATTTTCCATTATCTTCACTGGACAAGATAATTGGGTATGCTTCAGTAGAGGTTGCCAATTTGTTATTACCTTCTTTGTGCTGCAACTGAATACTAGGCTCAATTCACGTCTTTGAAAACAAATGCACTGCTTTTACACCTTAGAGGGAGATCATCAAGGGAGAGATTCACATATTTCACAACTTTTGTCTTACAAACTTCAGTCATTTGGTCACAGATTCTCTGTCTAAAGGTTACTAATACAATTTCTCGCTTAGACTATCCTATTACTCATTGCTAACATGTAGGAGCAGTACAAAGGAGTTCATTCCACAGTAAGCCTACTAAGTTATCTCCTCTTACAAATTACATGCTCCTAGATTTCTGACACTTATGGATTTAAGTAAAGTCAAATATTCAGCCATATGCTTTCAATGAAGGCACTTTAGATATTTAGTCACTGTTGCTTCAGAGTGAGCAATTTATTTTCTTTAAATTTGCTAAGGTTTTTCTACTTGCAAGCCAGTAACTGGCACTAATGCAAAGAAATTGCTGGCTTTAATGTATCGTGGTATTTCAGCCTATTCAAAATCTCTTTTTCAATGAGCTTCACAACAAATCTAACCTATCCACCTACAGATTTTACTCAACAATTGTAACTTACAATACTGCATAAAAGTTCAATGATACAACTTTATCCCCAGTTTTAGAACTGTATGATTACATTTGAAAAAGATAAACTAAAATTTTAAAAATGTCTAAAGATGTGTTTTATAGTATCGACTGGCAGCTGGTACACCCATTTAAATTACATGTGTGATATTTTTTGAATGTAACTGTTTTGTACCATTAATAGATTAAAAAAAAGACTGGTCATAGACATTCACGTTTTCATCGGTTACATTTGTATGCTTTAATTTGTAGATGCAGTATTGGGGTAGAACTGTCTCAGAAATCAACACTTTATTATATTCTAGGAACCTCGTATAATTACTTAATGATGTTAATCAAACTGCTTACTCTGCCAAGGTTGAAGACTTGGATCTTGGTGGGTTTGATTGAATAAAATGAATGCTCCAGTTCACACCTTAACTCAGGGCAGTATTAGACTTACTGTCAGAGAAAAATGGAGGCTATTGTGTCACTTTACCTCAGCGGGGGTACTCTTGTGCTGGGCAATCATGCTATTATATGTTTAAAATTATATTTGTCATTGTAGGAATCTCCCTTAAATTGTCAGTATTTCTCAAAAGACTACTTAACCATAATTACCTGAGAGTGCAGCTTTGCCATCACACAGTGCAGACTTTACAATACAGCACAGCTAATGTGAAGAGAAGATTGTATATGACAAAGAGAGAAGGACAATAAAGAGAAAAATGGACCACCAATAACTGTGGTTTGACGACAAATTACTGTACATAAATACTCAGATTTTGCTTTTAAGTTTTGGCTAAAGAATAATAATGTAAGACTCAAGCACATTCCTTTTTTTCAGATCAAATTTAACTGGTAGTTTACATTAATATAATCTTTTCCTTTTTGCTTTGTGAATTCTAGACAATAATTTCAACACTGACTTCTTTCTGCCTATTGAAAGATTGTATTTCTTTGATACCAGCAGCACTTACGGTGAATCGGTTGGACACAATAAATATTATTAAGCAACGTTATTGATTTAAAATTTTATAAATCTGAACATTTGCACCAGCTGTCCAGGACAATTTCTTGCATAAATGTAGTAATGCAGTCCTGTGCAACACAATGGAAAGGTCAGTCACCTCATACTTTATGTTGAAGAGAATTTGTCACTGACCACAGATCTCACTTCCAACAGCAGCTTCCTTTTGCCTCAACATCTCTTGGCTAAGGCAATGGTAAGCTGAAGAAAAATACCTCTAACCACACATTAATCAGGCAGTGGTCTGCATGGAATGTCTGGGAAGCCTTGCGGGAAAAGAAGACAGTGGATACTGTTCGATGGTTCCTTGAGCAGACTGTCAAAGTCATTTGGCAGAATGCCTCATCACCAGAACTTTCAAACAAGCATCAAGATCATGCTTGGCTGGTGGTGAGAAGGGCTCTAACCTGTCAGATGCTTCATGCACAGCTGGAATCTCAATGCCACTGCACGCTATCCTCAAGGTAACTGCATTGCAAATTAGACCATCATCCATCTCCTTCCACAGTGCATATTTGCCAATAAGGTCTGCAAAGTAATGCAGTGGTCTTGGTTAAGGTTCATCCTGAGCAGCAACAGTGACGTAACAATGGATTCTGCTCATATTCAGACTGTTGCTGGAAGATGACCCACTTTAAATTGTCCAAAACTTACTGCTCCTCCAGTGCAAGGAGTTATCTGCAACTGAATGCTGTAAACTGGCACATTCCAAGGTGCAGGATTATGTGCTGAGAAAAGCACTGAAGCTTGGTGTAGCTACCAATAAAGTTCCTTGGGGAAAGGTCACAGCTTAGGGTCCTCATGCTGCTGAACACAGAGTCTGGGCTCTGAGCCACCGATAGAATGTTTGGGGGATGAAAAATTGATGCAATGTTAGCATAACGTAAACACTGAACAAATGTAATGATGTGCTAAGTACAGTAAATGGAGACAAATAAATGTCCCAATTGCTATTTTTATGAATAAAGTATATTTTGGGCAAAAAAAATTAAATTGAAAAAAAATGACAAACATAGCACTCCCACAGCACACACTGGTAATAGCCCACACTGCCCTCTAAAGGATGGTACAGTGTTTTGGATCTTCAGATCTTTTAGATCAACTACCAGAATGTTATAATGTGTGTACAGAAGTTTCATGTCATTTAAAATTATCAGCAAGTTTTGTTGAGCAGAATTGTATAGCAATATTACTGCTAAATTTGAGAATGATAAATCAATATTCATAAATCATTCAAAATGTAATTTTACAAAATGGCTATTTGCCATAATACTCATTTCCTCTCTAACAAAATGCTTTATGTCATGCCGTGACCTGCCAGGAGAGAAAGCAGGAAAAAGTCTAATATGCACAATTTACCCTGTTATTAAAACATGGATCTTGGCTCTGATCTCTGATTAGAAGCCAAAGGTTGAATAACAGATGTGTGTGTAATCAGTGCAGAAATTAAAAATCATTGTTAATTTCAGTTCTGTAAACTTTTCATTTTAATATTTCAAAGATAAACAGATCTTGGAAAAAATGGTATTACTATCTTTGAAAATGAATGCTGATAAATGGAACTTTCAAGAGTACATTTCTTTATGGTTTGGTCCAGTTCTCTGTGAACGATTTGACTGTGAAGTAGAAGTAAAAGATGGTGCTGCTAAAATGTCTTGAGGAGTTATCACCTTGGATTTCAATATAACCTAATACAGTTTCCTTCTACTAAGATTACAAATGTTGAAAAGGATAGTTCAGTAATCTGTCTCAACAAAGGCATCAATGATTTGTGATTTCGAGCAGGATCCATTTATATTCATCACATTAATTATAATATTTATTTAGTACTGCTGTAAACAATAGGTCAAGCATATAGTTATTTTAACTAGCATATAAAAAACCCTATTTCGGAGTTCTAAAGTATTACATTAAAGAAGGGAAAACAGATACATCATTCATAACCTTTGTCCTTTGCTGGAGGTGATCATTGCCTTTGGCCAAACCCTCACTTCCCTGACATTTTACATATTTTTCTAGGATTCCAAATTCCAGGATTCTTCTAAAAACAACAAAAAATGAAATCACCTGCAACTTGAATAGATGACTTAAAACACAAAGAAAGGACAGTTCAGGATTTACCATCTAAAAAAATGTTGTATTGGTAAAAGCAAAGGTTAGACCTGATAGACAGGCCCTCAGGGATTCCTGAGAACGATTTATCAATGTAAACGAATTGTTACCAACAATCCACCAAACAGAAAGAGAAAGGGAAAGAGAGAAAGCCACAGAGCTGCAACATTTATATTTGTCATTAAACCTGACAGGTTTCTATAGAAACAGAGCCCCAAGGTACATCAATTCAGTAATTAATTTCAGGGGAAACCTGCTTCTCAAACACAAGTTGTGAGGAGGTGGTGAACGCACACAGCAGCCTGGTCTTCCCACAGTGGGCAGGAATGAAAATCAGAGTAATGGATTTACTGTTCCAGTGGAATCCTATTCCTATGTGCTTTCATTTCACTCCACATCAGGTAGAAATAGCAAGCCCTTATGGTAATATAGATGGAAGTATTTAACTAGCAATGGGTGGAGCTTGGAACCAGGTGCTGAGTGTTTTGTCTGATCAACTGCAGGCTGCTTAGAACAAGGTAAACTCTAGGCTTTATTTAGAAAAGCCCTGCCCCAGGAGGAAACATGCAACTAGATACCAGACAGAAGTAAGTTCTACCTTATAATTTGAACAGGGTTGATCTCTACCATGCAAGCTATTGTTCCTTCATGTTTTAATATATTCTAAGCAGTAGTACAACACTAAGCATCACAAAGAAAGAACCAGATTGGTAGGTTACAAATTCCCATGAGACTGACCATAATATCAGTGGCATACAGCACAAAATATTGTTGTAGAAAAGAGCATTCATTGCCACCACTCCTCCAAGCCTGATTTCACATGGGGTCAGACAAGTTTTTGCAAAAACCCGAAGAATCACAGGCTTCATCAATTTGTCACTGAGCATCGAGGAATCAATTGGGTGTGGCAGTACACAAATCAAACCAAGTTCACACATATCCTCTCCCTGAAGGTAGCTCTTTCACATAACACTCACAGATGATAATGCAGGAAAACTAGATGCATTTGAAGGAACCAAAACTAACTTCATTGTAAATGAAAAATTCATAGGGAAACATTTTAAGCAATTCAATCTCAACAATGTAGTTAAGCACAAATTGAAACCAAGGCACTGGTGACATTAGGGGAGATGACTAAAACTTAGTCAGAATTAGATTTTAAACCAGGAGAGAGGGGTGGAGTTGTAGTCATTGAGGGAAAGAATCCCAAGGCTTAAAGTATCGATGGCTTATATCGATGGCTGAAGGCATGAATGGAGACATGGAGAAAAGTATAGTTCTATTATGCTATAGAGAACGGTTGTTCCTCTGAAGTAGTGTTTTGCTGAGATGTAGGTTTGGAAGAGATTACAATGATAGGGGCGGAAAAGGAAATGATCAGTTTGAACATGAGAATCAGAATTTTAAATTTGAAGTGATGGTATTCTGTGCACAATGCAGCCCAGTGAGCACTGGAGTAATGGCAGAGTGAGGTTAGGCTTGGCTTTGGACAGTGGTAATATTATTCCAAATTAATTTAAGTTTACAGGGATAGGAGCCTGGCCAGGAGTGTATTATGGTAGTTGAGGTAAAGAAAGAATGGATAAAGGTTTCAACAGCAAATGAGCCGAGGAAGGAATGGGAATGTTATAGAACTGGGGGAATCTTGAACAAGGGGACATAGCTACAAGATAAGGGGCTGGATATTTAAAAGTGAGGTACATCGAAATTTTTTCTCTCAGAGGATGGCAAATCTTTGGAATTTGCTTCCGCTGATGATGGAGAAGGCCAAATCAATAGATATTTTTAAGGCAGAGGTTGACTAATATTTGAAAGATTGGGGAATTGAGGGTTATAGGGAACTGACACAGAAGAGGAGTTAAGAACAGTAGAGATCAGCTATGAGCATATTGAATGGTGGGGAAGGCTTGAGACGCCCGGTGGCCTTATTTTCTTACGTTCTTGTAAGGTACAGGGGATAGAGGGTCAGCCAGTGTCATACAAGGAGACACAGTAATGAACAGTCTGGTTAGCCTAAGATATTGTTCTGGAACAAGGGAGAAGAGTTCATGGATGAGTGATTAACAATCACTTTGGTTTTCCCAATTAGAGAAATTGTGGCTCATCAAGAACTGGGAGTCAGACATGTGCCTCTCAACTTAATCAATGAACGTCAGGCAAGAAAGTATTAATCATGTCTTTCATTCTAATGATCTTGTTGGATGGTACCTTAATCCATCTTGCAGAGAGCTTGAGAAGCCATATGGTCCATTCCTGCTTTTGCATTGTGTTTTTATGGCACTAAGACAGTAAAGGATCAAAAGTGGTTGTAGTGAGGTTGAGCTGTGCTTTGGCAGCACAGATGTAGACTCCAGTGTCATGTATCCAGATGATGTCGCTGAGAGGTAACATGCAGAAGTGCAAAGAGATAGGCCAAGAGTGAATGTGCAGGGATCTCTGGAGTTAATGGTGCAGGATAGCATAGAGGCACCACTGCACTGGATTCTCCAGCAATGTTGGAGGGTTGGAGTGGAACCATGCAAGGGTAACACTGCTGAACAATGGGAAAGAGATCATTGATGTAGGATCGTGTGGTTGACCATGGTGAAGGGTGCACAGAGGTCAAGAGGGATGTAACTTGATAGAGAAGCACAGAGTCACAGAAGATATTATCCAAGATAATGATTTTCATAACCATCAGGGGTGGGAACCTTACTGGAGAGGCAAAGGTAAGCACAGACTTGAGCAGTGAAAATGTGTCGAAAGAGCTTGGACATTCAAATCTAAAATCTGTGTATTTAAAGGAGGAAAAACTGTACCTGGAAGAACAGTCAAGCTCTCCTGAGTTGGGGGAATCAAAGGCTGTGGTATGGGAGTGATTGAGCGGAGAGACAGCTGCAGGGCTAAGAGAAGATGTAGAAATGGCTTCAGAAGTAATACAGTGTTTCAGTATTTGGATAATCCTATTTAAAATTTGAACAGGATCCCAGACCATCTTTACTCTTCATCAACAAAATTGACAGATGAATTGTTAAAAGATGCATAGAAATCAATAGCCTATTCAAAATCGGAAGCATCATCACAAAAACTATGATATTATGAAACAGCTGATACCTCAGTACTTGCTTCCCTCTTTGTCTCTTAGAATTTATTGAGACTCTCAGTCCTCGTTATTCAATGCTGTTGTTTAAAAAGCGATTGACTGTAAGAAGCATTTGTATTGTATATTCGGTCTTAACATGAAAATTATGACAATTAACACAAATTTTATTTACAATGTAAAGACTGTCATGAAAATACTTTCTACTCCATATATTAGGAATGTTGACAAAACTATAGGATGTATAGGCACTCACCAGCTTGCACACTGACAGTAGTTCTTGACATGTCCTTGCCTACTGAATTCTCAGCCTCACATACATATTCCCCAGCATCTTCCACCTTCAGTTTACTTATCTGAAGCCTTGAGTTTTTTCTGTAGAAAAAAAAGAATAATTTGATATCAGTCTTGGATGGATACTTGTAAGCTGTCAGAAACAAAAACAAAGCAGGAGAGACACAGGGATAGAAATTCACCCTCAGCTTAATAACTAGTAACTGCATGTTGTACTCTGCTGAAATTCAGCTCCATTAATATCCACCTACTGAGGTGAATTATTCTTTAAAAATTTTGTTTGAGATATTTCAAGTTCTGTGCTATATTCCTATTGTATCTTTATTTTATTTTTGTAAAGTACTCAAAAAGGTTAAATAAAATTACTACTTTTTACTTCCAGGTTTGATGTCTGTGAGAATTCTACCGTCAGTTGCTCAGTCTGCTTGATGACATCACTGATGCTGAATACCATAAATCCCTTACCAATGACAACTGTTCACAAATAATGCCAGTAAGGTGGAGATTCACACACCAAGCCTGCTTAATCACTGTGGGTTTCTTTGTGGTCAGCAGCAAATGCTATTTTTTTATATACCAACAGGAAAATCCAGGGAATCCTTTTTTTTAATTGCTACTTTATTGAAGTTACTGGGATTGACAAGGCCATCTCCTGCATTTAGAGACCTTTTGATAGTCTTCAGCCAGTAGTACTTTCATCAAAGAAAAATTTTCATTAATTACTTACTTTGATGTCATTTAATACAATTAATAATACAATTAATGCACATTTTAGGCTGCACTACTGTTATAAAAATCAGAAATATTGCTTTATATTGTTGTGCCAAGGGGCTGCCTTTTAGACGAGATAATAAAGTGAAGCTGAACATCCCACCTACACAGTGTGCTCTTCATACAATTGATTCAAGGCCACGTTAACCTCAATGTGTTAAAAATGACTCTTTTGTTCAGCATTGCTGTCTTAGTGCTAAGGACCTTGAAACTAGCTCTGGTCAGCAAAAACTAATTCATTCATGATTTACCAGGCTTCCGTTTGATGACCAGGGTGAAATGTGTCCCACTGCACTGTTGATAGTTATACTGAGACCGCTTTCTCCCTATCAAGGAAATTGGTGTGGACTGGCAGAACTGATGTGGGTAATTGAAGTCAGATGCCTAGAATTTCATAAAGCCATAGAGTCATGCTGCATGAAAACAACCCACCAAGTCCACACCAACCATAAGGCACCATTTACCCTAACCCCATTTTTATTCAATTTCACTTGCAATATTTCAGCAAGACAACTCATTCGAGGCCACGACTGAATTAGGCTTAAATATGATGAAGCCTTTCCATCATATCAGTCCAATGTGTACAAAGAGAAGGATACAGGTGTGTGAGTTCAAGGTTGGGGGACTTTCCTGGGGAGAGGAGCCGAGTGCAGAGTATGGGGTGGGGGAAGAGGGAAAGGATCATGGATCAAGTAATATGTAGAGATTTGGGGGGGGGGGGAAGCGGGGAAGGTGTTGGGAGCAGGGTGAGATAATGCGAGTGAAGTCAGTTACACAAAATTACTTCAAGGGACCTATATGTTGCTTTCTCATTTCTGGCCTGGAACCTGTTCGAAGGGTTCTCTTTAAGTCACATAGACACAGAAACTGACTTACTTCAGGATGAGTGCTCCCCTGCCCCGCCCCTGTATGTTACAAGCCATTCAAATGCTACTGAAAATCCGGGGTGGAGCAGCTTGACACTGCCCCCCTCGGATGCCACTGCATGTGTCCCGGTCCTCCACCCATCAAATGTACAGAAGACACCGGAACAATTCCAATCAAGTCATTTTCAGTAAAGTTTTAATTTTCATGTAAGTTGGACTGGCACAGCACACAAAATCATGCTACACAGTCCAATTTCTAGATGTAGGGAAAGAAGATAGTAAATCTATAAGCATACCAAATATTATCACCTCCAGCTTTAGCTGAAGCATTAATAGCAATCAGGAAAAAGCCAGCTGGTAGTTGGGCTCCATAGCAATAGATCAGCCTCCTTTGTTTATATCTTAAAAGCCTATCTGTAGTCAATTGAAAGTGCATTTGCTAAACTGATTGCTTGTGCAATCCTCCTTCAACTGTTTATGTTGCATGAAGGGCTCTGGTTAGCTCCATTTAACTTTGGGAGAAACTCCTCCAATGTCATCTATTTATACTAAATGAAGATTTACAACTGAATTTGACCTTGCTTTCAGAGGTAAAACAATGATCATAAACCAGTGACATAAAGTTGTGGTGAATTACATTCATCTAGAAGCAGCCATCAGGTGTGAGGCCTCTTTGTCATTATTTAAATGGGATTTGCTGCACAATCTCTATCCAGTTATGCTGCAACCTAATCACAAACATAACAATGTCCCCCCAATTGATCGCAAATACTCCTCAGTCCCTGCAGAAAATGGCCTGACAGTGGTGTGACCCCTTCTATGACATACACAATTATTGTGGTGAAAACAGGCAAGAACCAATCTGCGACCCACAAACCACAATTCAATGTGTAATAGAATTTGAGGCTCTGGGCCCCTGAAAGTGATACTCGTTTGCCCACCACACACTGCCTTCTTTCCAGGTTTGAAAGAATGTTTAGGCCATTACACTTTGATAGGTGTTACATTTCTATATGTGGGACGTGGAAATGAGATCTTGGGTTTATGGCCTTGAACACTAGGAAGATATAAATAAACGTCAAAGTCATCGGAGTTTCAGAAGAGGGAGTGGCAATGTAGATTTAAAACCTTTCCTGTTTAACCAACTGGATTTGAGGTGAGCATGAAGTCATTTCTTCATCTTCCCATGCAATAAATATCCTAGATGGGTCAACCCCTGCGTAATTGACCATTCGTATGATATAACTCGATCAGGGATGTTGGCAGGGAATTAGTGGTCAATTTTACAGTGAGTCCACCCAGGTACCACCAAACCATCCTCCACCACAATATACAGGCCTCATGGGAGTTCCTTATATTGTGTTTCTCATTGCTCCCCCAGCCAATCCTCATGGCCTTACTAAATGAATACCTGCATTGAAAGTAGCTAAATCGACTTCACGGGGCAAAATGATGTACAGCACAAGAGATGATTGCAACGACCATCAGGTGCGTCTCTTGTGCTGTGATATCTGGCTGGCCTCACTGTAAAAATGACTGATTTGGTTCTGAGCCCACCATTGCAAGCTTTAGAAGTGCCGGGAGCCCAAGGCCTCGGCACAACCAAACTGCTGTTACAGTGTCCTGGACCAAGGGCCAAGTCTGGAGCGGGTTAGGGTCAGGGGTCTGCTTCAGGCTTCAGAACCAGCTGGACACCTTGTAGCGGAAAATGGAATCTGAGGTCTTGAATGGGGAGTTCAGGTGTGTTTAAAGGTGTCAGCAGATGAAGGCTCAGAACCAGTGGTGAGAATGGTGGTGCAGGGTGGAGAATCTGTATCCTTGGGAGAGGAATGGGGAGTCAAAGAACATAAGGCAAGTAATGGGGCTTATCTTAGTAAGATACCAGACTGAATAATAGTTAAGAAAATGTGGTTGCTTAAGAAATGGTCCATAACATGTGTTCCAGGACAACATGGACTGATTTGCCCCTCAGCACACAGGGAATGATCTGACTTAATGGACTCCTGTTGCAGATATCACTTCAGATGCTCAATCTTGACTCACAGAGGGAGCATCTAGTGGAATTTCCAAAGTACACTGAAGTGATCTGGAAGTAGCTGCTATCACAGATCACTCCAGAAAAAATCCACTGTCAATCACACAGCACTGAATTTAAGCGTGCTACATTTAAGCACAATGCTAAGCAGCTACACTTCTAGGTCGGTTTTCCTATATCTATCAGAAAGGAACGATTCAATCACATAATCAGTATTATAAGGGCTGGAGTCAATCCCAACCTTAGTTATTAAAAAGGTACTGTGTTATAGTTCCCAGTCTTATTGGTAAGTTTATGCTATTTGATAGTTCATCTAAAAGCAACAGAAGTTATTTAAGGCCTTAAAGCAGCACTACATATAAAGTACGAATTAATCAAAGGATCACCTGATATAAAGCATAAAAGCAAACATTTTTTATTAACTTACTTCCCAGTTTTTATCCTGATTGCTTTGCTTTTTTTTATCTCCGTTCCATCTTTGAACCACTTATACGTGGGTTGGGAATTCCCCACTGCCTCACACTTCAGTGAAAGCTTTTGTCCTTCAAGAAGAGTTTGGTTCTTCAGTTTCTTCAACTTTGGAGGACCAGCTGTGAAGACACAAATTAAGCTTGGAGTCAATGCACTGGTTGAGCCAATCAAACAATTACTGTTAAATCCAAGCATAATCATTGTTGTAAAACAAAAAGTGTCCAGGAATTTCTTGGGGGGAATGGGGACGGGGGCTTCTCCTGAAGAGCTGCCTTAATTTGGCAAAACCCAGCATAAACCAGGTAAGCAAGAATTTGATCCAGTCCTTTGTCATAGTTAATGTAAAATCAAAATGCTGGAAATACTCAACAGTTCAGGCAGCATCTGTGGAAAGAGAAACAGAGTTACCTTTCAGGTGGAAGACCTTTTGTGACAATTGGAAAAGAGAGAAAGCATGTTAGTCTTGTTGCAGATAGAGTGGGGAGGGAGCAGAACAGGGTTGTCATGGGGATAATTGCAGAGGACATTTGCTTGATGGGTTAATGGGGATAGAGAGAAATAAGATGAACAAAAACTATGAAATGCGGGCAGATAGTGAGAACACAAAGGAAGGTAAAAGTTGCAAAATGCAGAGGTGTAGGATATGCTCAACAGGTAAGGAAAAACTAACCCACTATCACAGACAGACGCAGCAAAAATGGCCAATTCTGATAGAAGCAGTGAAAGCATCTTCTATCAGGGCATGTTGCAGTCATCTGGACTCAATATTGAATAATTTTTGCCAGCTTCAACAAAATTCCACAGCCAAACACACTTTCCCCTTCCCTCCCCCTTTCTGTTTTTCAAAGGAATGTTCCCTTTGCAGGTCCCTGGTCTGCTCTTCTGTACCTATCAGCCACTGCAGAAACTAAATGCAGAGTGGGTGACAACTGCATAACATCAGCATTCATTCCACAAGGGTGACTCAAAGCTGTCTGTTGCTTGCCTCTTTAATTCTCCATCCCACCCTGGCCTATTTGTCTGTGACCTCCTGGACTGTTTATTGTGAGGCCCAATGTAAGCTTGAGATAAAGCATCTCAGTGACCATATGGGCACATTGCAGAACTCTGGACTCAATATTGAATTCTACAATTTCATTTAATTTGCTTTTTCTATTTGTATCAGAACTGGCATTCCTGGTATGTGTGATCCACCTATGATTTTGGGTCAGTTTCTCTCGCTTTATGAGCACAGCCTGGCCTGCCGGGTGGGCATGCCTACAATCCTGCATTTTGGAACTTTTAAATTCCTTTTTTTAACGTTCTCACTCTCTATCTGTCCTCATTTCATAACATTTATTCATTTTCTCTAACTGCCCCATTAACCCATTCCACAACCTCTGAAATCTCAGCATAATCTCTGAACATGACCCCTATGGCAACAGTCCATCAGAGATATTCTCATCTCCACGCATCACCCACCACCACCCCTTCGCCACTAGAACCACCACCCTCTGTTTTCTTTCTCTTTCACACTTCTCGCAAAGGGTCTTGGACCTGAAGTGTTAGCTTTGTTTCAAATTCTGACTATAACCCGGTGGGTGCTTCCAGATTTCCCACTTCTGCAGTTTTTCTTAAATGTTCACTTAATATATGCACTGACTGAAAGAGAATTATTATTTCAGTAACTGGTTTGCACGGGTGAATTTTCCACTGGCATGCTGTGACTTAATTCTTAAACTTTCTGTCAGTAACAACAGATTTACACATCAATATTATTACTGAATTTATACTGAAAATTTTCTCCCGTAGAATTGAGCAGATTGCTTTGAAGTGTGTGGAGTCACAGAAACCAGATCAAACACAATTGTGTTCCCTCGCTCACTGTTGACCGCTCAAACTATAAAACAATCTGTACACAAAGCATCTAAAAGTAAAGTTACAGTCTGAAATAGAGATTCTACTTTGGTGAAATTAGATCTTACCAGGTGTGCTAAATGAAGAGAAGTGAATTGGCTGCTTCCCACTGGTTTTCCTTCACAATGAAAATGGGTTTAAATATTGAGTAGAGTGTGTAACACTCTGATTACACAGTGTAAGTTGAATTTCATCCCCATAAAGTCATTCTTATTCATATTATAAGCTAACAGAAATGATGTGTATAAGGCAGTCAGTCTCTATTATGTTAACAGAAATCTTTTTAAAGGTCTATAGTTATTTACGTACAATGGCATGATGAATACAAATTACTTTTTAGTCAGCTGAATAATCTAACATTAAGTTATCCTTACAATATAGGTGAAGGCTATTTTGGCTCCTCAAGTCTATACCGGCTCACTGAGCAATCCCATTTCCCCATGAATTTTGTCTGTAACCTATTCTCCCCACATTCCCATCAATTCTCTTCAGATTCTACCATTCATCTACACACTGAGGGCAATCTGTAGAAGCCAACCTACCAACCAACATGTCTTTGGGATGTGAGAAGAACCGGAGCACCCAGAGTAAACCCATATGATCACATGAAGAATGTGCAAACTCCATACAGACAGCACCGGAGGTCAGGATTAAGCCCAAATCAACAGTTCCACTTGCTGCACCACTGTGCCACCCATGGTCACCTACAACTCAATTCCATTTATCAGCCCTTTCTCCACATCCCAGTGCAAAGTAATCTATAAGTAATCTATTTTTTCAGGTATTAAGGATATCAAGCAAAGTGGTGCTGAGGTAAAAGTGCAGCAATGATCTTACTGAATGGCTAACTTCTGCTTCTAGTTCTGAAGTTCTTATTAAACATTCCCTGATGCATTTATTTTCTGTTTTCTATTCAGCAAATTCATTGCCCTTTTAATTTTTCTATGTGTTCTGTATTATTAATTCAAGATTTGCCCAGTATCCTCTTTTAATTACAGGACGATGGTGGGTGATATTGGGATTACATTCCAGGTCACATAACTGGCCTTGTTCATGTGACCAGTCCAAGTAATTACTATATCTTAATACGGAACTCTCGGGCTTTAACTTTAGCTGACTGCATCCTACTCCTCTGATGTCAGGCTGCTTTATGCTTTGACTGTCTTCCCTACCCCAGCATGAATGGATAGCCTTGAAAGATTACCCAAGTAGTATGCAGCTCTTCTAATCCTCTGCATATCCCTGATGAAAGATTGCCCAAAGATGGCTGAGGTGCTGTAATGTAGGTAATTTGACTAAGTGTTCAGAACATGCTTGGTAAGTAACTCAGAGTGCTGGACACTGATCCTCCCTTCCTTCCCTGCACCCTTCCCATGCCGTTTGGATTTCCTTGCTGCTCCATGGAAGAGTACTTTGTTCATTGTCTCCCCCCCACCCCAAATGATGCTCCTTCACCTCCCTTATGCTGAACTTTCATGTCCTTAGGAAAGTAGAAAGCACATCACAGATGGTAAAATGGCCTAAACATTGCAGTTATGATTACAGCAAAAAAAGATCAGCAACAGTCATCAATAACAGCACAGAATAGGCAGGAGCTTCAGGATTACAGAGGATCCTGAAATTAATGTCAGTGTTAACAATTTCCTCTACAGATTGCACTGTTTTGCAGCCTTCTCCACACCAAGCAAAATAAATTATTATTTACCAACATTACAAAAGAAACGGACTTCAAAAATATTGTCTGATTTCCAGTGAGAGGTCTGATTAACTCAATAAAGCTGATTCTCTCTTCACGGTTGCTATTTGACCCACTGAGTATAAACAGCACTTTCTGTTTTTATTTCAGATTTCCAGCATCTACAGTTTTTAAGTTTTGACTCAAAAGCATTTTGGGACCTTCTGAAATGGAGTGAATGGCACTATCATTCACTGACAAAACTTTGGAGGCCTTGAAATTCACATAGCGTAATAGTTATATGGATTATCTGAAAGAATTTTTTCAGAAAGCGGGTGGCTACAAATGATCTGGGACTTACTACATTGAGCTGGAAGTCTGCAATTTTGCCAGATCCCTCCTTCACATCTCTGGGAACAGATAAAAATTCAGCACATTGTTACATTTACATAAGCAGAGTCTATGCATAGTTTGATGAAGCCACAAACAAAGAGAGGCATCAAAATGAGGGCTACATTGAATATATTTCACACTCTCATTCTCTGGAGATTTCCATATCGTGTCTCGTTAGACACAACCCATTTGCAGGCTCCAAATGAAATGGAAGCTCAGGTGATGCTACAGTGCAGGAGTGGGATATGGGCCACATCCGTGTACAACATCATTGAGAACAACTTGCATTTAATCACTAGATTCTTTCCCATAATTGAGAAAGGGCACAGCTCCCACAATCCCAGTTTCTGCTTCACCTTGTCTCTATGCTCTACCCAGTACATGGTGCATGTTAAATAAGCACTATGACCTTGCTTGGCTGACTGTGAGAAGGGCACTCCCCATTAAATCCTTCATGCAGAGCCCGAATACCATTGACATCACCTACTGCTCTTGAGGCAGTTGTGGCAGGGATCAGACTGTTATTCATCATCTTCTTGAATGTGTGCTCACAAAGTGGTCTGGAAAAAGATGCAGGTATTTATCCTGAACAGCTACAGAACACAGGACTGTGTTCTACGTGCTATTCCCACAGGTACTCAATCAGATACATATAAACTACTGTTGGAAGACTATCCACTTAGTGGAAGACACCCTCTAGCCTGGCCGAAACTTGCTTTCTTGCAATGCAAGGCGCATTCCATAACCGAATGTTGCAGACTGGCACATTCCAGAAGCTTTGTGGGGCTGCCACAAACACCCTGTGGGTAAAGGCCACATTTTAAGGCACTCTTCGCCTCTGTACATTGAGGGATTGGAGCCTAGATTTCTTGCTCATATGAACAAATATGAAAGAAAAATTGATGTAAATTTGGTTAGCAAATGGAATATTTCTGGTACTGCAAAAGTCAACATGAGAATGTCCTATATCATGTGTCAGCAAATGTTATGAATCAAGTACATTATTTGGAAGAAAAACACACCTCACAGCAGCTGTCCCTTAAGCCCTCTAATATCATTGTGACTCTAATCATCCCATCACTACAAGCAAACTACAAACCTGATCCTCCACCCACCTCCCAATATTCCATCTCGACCTTCACTTCCTAATTATACATCTGACTAATGCCTAGAACTATCTGCCACCCCAGCCTTCCACACCCACAATATTGAATACAGACCAATGGCTCATCTGTTGTACTCTGCAATATTGGAACAACAATGATGTCTTGAGGTTTGCATAATTTTGTTGCAGTGAACCCTTGAAAAAAAACATGCACTGGCCCATCTCATCCTCCATACTTAATACACCTTTCCCACCAGCAAAGACTTCAAGGTCCAATTATTTACAAACTATTCTCACTACAAAATACCCTAAAAACATTCCTTTTTGTTACTTTTGATACCATGACAAGCTTTAATCAAAGGTTGATAAACCCTGTAAAATCATAATTTGATGTAAGACATTGTAATTCACCAAAAAAATGTTTCAAAATCAGATGAGTTTAACATTTTTTCAAATTTTTTTGATATGTTATTTATGAGATCTTTTTGGATACCTCCCTCGGAAGTGGTGAATCCTATTGTTTCACCACTGACCACTAAATCCTGGCAATGTTTTTGAAGATTAGATACCCTTTTAAGTGACCATAATGGTCAGTTTGTACACAGTAACACTACAAAAACGGCAGTTAGATAGATGGCCAGTTAATGTAGTTAATTCAACATTGACAATTCTGGTAGTTGTGTAGTAATTCATATTATGCCCATTAAACATGGTATTGTAGCGGTTGCTACCGCGAAATAAAACAAGATGCTAGTCGAAGGATTGTCAAACAAGAACTGGTTTATTTTCCCGCCTTGCGCGGGCCTTTTAAGGGAGACTGTTCCCGCCCAATGCAACCGGCAATGACGTAAGTACTACGTCATCAAGTCTTTCCCACGCGCGGGTTCTCCCCGTCGCTCGGGAAAGACGAGGCCCGCCGCCATCTTGGGCCTCGTCGCTCCGACGCCGCGCGACCCGACTGCCGAGCCGGTTCGCCTGACCGGACGGTGAGTCGCTACAGTATCTGCTTTTCCTGTCCCTACAATTTCATAACTTTTAAAAATTAATCAGGGGTAAAGACAAAAAAAGGAAAGGGATAAAGAGTAAAAAATAAATGAAAAGGATTTGCCTTTCTTTTTTGCTGAAGTTTTTTTTTAAAAAAAATTCAAATAAGATTAACATTTTAGTGTTGCCTGAGGATGGAAGAATTTATGTCTGTAGAAGCTGAGTTGTTTGCCTCCATATTCTGGCATTTGGGATGAGCACATTCAGGACCAGTGAGGGAGACCCGAACACAGTACCTAGAGTTGGAGCCAGAAGTCACAATTGGGTGGTGAGATACTCTTTTTGCTGTCTTTTCTTTCAAGAGACAATGGCAAGAGACTGCAACAGGCAGGATAAAGCCATTCACTGAGTATGTCAGGAGGGTGAGGGTAGAAACAAGATATAATATTAAGGAATTTGATTGGCCTGTTTGTACAAGCAGAACCCAGTAAGAATGCATTCATTTCCTCCAGGATTCAATGGTTGAGGATCTATGACCCCAGCTGAAAGAATTCTTGCAGATGGAGGTGAATAAACAATCGTTATCAGCCGCACTGAAAAAAAATGACACTGGTACCAGCACAATGGAGAATCTTCATGCTAAACTTAGCAAATTAGCTCTGATATTTAAGAACCTGAAGTGCAGTATTTTCTGAAATACTACAATTGCAACCAGCTAGCAATGAGAAGCAGAAAATAATAGGCAAAATGATGGATGACTGACATCTCACTGTATGGAATCAAGATTACAGTTCTTCAAACTATAGCCATTTTAGTTGGAGTAAAGAAGTCTATAGACAATACATAGAGCCCATCTAAATAAAACAGAAAAGAACATATAACAGCTTTAAAATGATAAGCAGGGGGTAACAGACGCATATCAACTGCACCCATTTCTAGGTAGATGCATCGTATCAGTCTTCTGAAACAAACTTTGGCAGCAGTGATTCTTAGGTACCTGCCAGGACAGTGGATAAATGACTGGGAGAGGAAGAATGGCATGAGGGGAGTAGATTACAGCCAGAGGATGTTAACATTCCTGCTCTTCCTATTACCATATGCCTTAAACAAAATACCCATGCAGTGGCAACCAATAATTAAACCACAATCTCACCTAGAAAACTTAAGATTGCTGATTGTGCTTAGAGCAGCCCATTTTCCAGAAGGATCCAAATGCTCCTAAGGATCTTAAGCATGCAGAAGTGTTGGACCTCACATTGATAAGTGCAGAAGGTCAAATAGTTGTTTTAAAGTGGCTATTCTACATGTCCAAAAGTGTCCTGATTTCAAATTGAATGCATTTAGGTACCTTTGCCTTTTAAGGCATGGGCCCCCCAAATTTGATGTAACAAGGTCCCATTTCTTCATAAAATGTATGTGTTGTCAAGTGAGAAGATACCATGGACACAGAAGCCAGGTTTGGGATGAGTAAAGAATGATAATTCAATTTTTGAAGATAATAACCAGTAATTGATTGGAATATTTCTTTCGACAAGGTAAGGAACAGGTTTCCAGGGTTCATAGAAGTCTGTATATGACTCAGATTGTTATAGAATTCAGCAAGGGTACAGAACATCTGATTTGACTACAAGTTATAGAAAAAAAATATACAACCCAAACACAGAGATAGGCGGGACATTAAGTACCAATGATCACAATGTAATCATATAACATGTTACATAGACAGGCAAGTCTGCAAGTACTATAATACAATTAAAGCAGTCAAGTTCAGAAGTCTTGTTAATGTGGCTAGATAGGTTAGTCATGGAGGAATTATGGCATTCATGCAAGAATTTGATTCTGAATATCCAGGGAGAGTAAATATACCAAGCAAAAAGGCTTCTACCTGCTTGAAGGAGGCTACAAAGCAATTTAAAGTAGAGAAAAAGGACACTTTAAGCCACAAATAAGATGGCACAGAATTAAAATGGAATTAGCTGCCACACCGAAGAGAATAATTTGGTGTAAGAGATTACAGGAACTCTGGCATAAATCTTTCAGAAGTCACCAGCAAGGCTCCAGGCGGCTTGGAAAAACTGAGTCACAAATGGGATTCAGAAAACCAGATAGTAACATCCATTGTGAATAAACTCATGGAAACTGTTATGATGGAAGAGACCATGGAACATCTGGATAGAAATTAAACCATTAATGGAAGGCAATATGGCTTCATGAGGCAGATTCCACCATTCAAATTTTCTGGCTTTGTTTTTGAGTAATAAAAACAATGTGTTTGATAAGAAGACAGTGGGTATCCATAAGGCCTTTGTTATATTTCCTTTGGAAATGTATGTATCTAATACAAATCTAGTCGGAACCTGTGAAAATATGTAAATGATTGATTAATAGAACTCACTGCATGGGAAATGCCACCACTAGTGTCCCTTTGATGGTCTGTCTTAGAACCTCCTGTTCAATATGCTAACTGGATTAGGGTTAGGGATAAGCCATTCAGCTCCTAGAAGCTGTTTGGAACTTAACATTTTGAACCCTGGTGAAGCTGTGCTACACTTTTTCCAGAATCAATATATCCTTCATGAGGTATGGTGTTTAAAACTGACACACTTTACCAGATCACTGAAGGTTTTGAACTCCAACCTTCTTGGATAAAGTTCAATAATCTACTAGGCTCCTCAGCACCAACATTTTAGTGATTTGTCAATAAGATTACCTAAATATCTGTTCTTGTAAACCCATTCTCCTGACATAAGGAAAATATTCCATCTGTTCTTTTTTCACATCTCACGTTTCAATTCCTTAAATTCCAAGTATCTTACTCTTAACAATCCACCAACCATGGAGACATTCCGAGACCAAAGTACTTTACATGGGGAAAAATTTAACCAATGACAATTCACTTAATGAGAGGAAATAATAATTATGTAAACTATGAAGGGGAGTCTTAATTGACAATGAGTCGAGGCAATTGCAGTAATGTCCGAAGGCAGTCAGTAAATGAAATCCAGTCACATACAAAACGTCAATATTGAGCTGAAATAGTCACATTTTGAAGTATCAAGAGCATAATGAAAAGCAACAAGAAAGCAATTAGTTAATGCTTTTTTTTCCCCAATTTGGATCCAGGAATTTACAAACCCGTTCCAATCTGCAAGCCTTTCTCATTAATTAGTTATGGAGCACTGGATTGCTTTCAAATAATGGGTCGTGTAATTGTGCAAAATGTAAGTGGAGCTCAGTGAGTAATTCCATTTCAAGAAAAACATCAACTGCATCACCAGAAAGTAAAGGGGTCTGCTTAGTATTGCAATCTTTCTATGTGTTGCAGAGTGGGGGGAGGAAAGGAGTTAGAAGAATGACAGGCGATCTTTTGAGACATACAATACATTAGGGGACTGGACAGGCCAAATGCTGGGAAATGCCTCAGGGGAGAGTCGAAGATCAGAGGACATGGTCTCACTAATAAGGGCACAGAAATTTAAGACAGGGATGTTGAACAATTTCCTCTCTCAAAGGATAACGAGTCTTTGAAATTTCTTGCTCCAGAAAGCTATGGAGTCCTTTAATATAAAGAAATTTAATCTATTTCAGCTTTTAATTGCTAAGCAAATCAAGGGTTGGGGGATGGGATCAGCCATGATGTTATTTAATGGCAGAACAGGCTTAGTGGGCTAAATGGCCTACTCCTGTTCCTATTTCTTATGGGTCTATGGTCTTATATGGGTTGCAGCACACAGATATGTACCAATTATTATTAAGTTTGAGCAAGAATTAATGATGGAAATTTAAATGGAAAGCAGGAAATGCCGAAAACATTCAGTTGGTCAGTCAGCACCCATGTAAGCAGAAACCATGGCTTTAGGTGATTTCCTTTGGCTTTAGATTTATTATCAGAGTTAGAAAGATGCAGATAAACAGTATTTTAAAATATAGAGCCCATGGAGAAAGGATGAAAGAAACACTGAATCAAGAAATAAAATGACCAAACTTAAGTTCCAATGAGAGATTTCTAGTCAGTACTGGATGTTCCCCTGGGTTTAGTGTTCCTGGTAAGTGGATCCTGAACCCCTTACAACGGGGAGATCAACATACAGCCCAATATCTAGTTACTTGTTATTCACCCGGCATTGTAACAATAAAAGACACTGTTGTACGAACAAGATATTTAATTCCATCTGGTCTATTATGCAAGCTTCTCCAATCCTCTGAAAGGCAGGCTGATACTTTATTGACACAATAATGGATCAACAGGCTGATCTATTCTACAAAATGAGCAACATTTCATAGTAAATCTCACCTTACTTTAACTTATTTTTATGAATCTTGCATTTTGAAAGTTATTTATTCCATCATGCCCCTGGAAGTGCACACTTCTAAGTTAAAGGCTCATTGAGCTTCTGAAAGCTGTCCTTACGTAGAGGACTTTCTCTCTTTTAAGCTGGACATCCCTAACCAGATGTCTTTGCTATTTCAGTTCTTAGCAGGGTAGGAAGCCAAGAGCTTAACCTCTAACCATCTCCATATTCCCTGAAATAAAACATAAAAGCATAACAGTAGAAATTTGATTATAAAAACTGCCGAAAAACTGTAAGCAGTAGGTTCAGGCTGGGCTTGTGGAAAAACAGAAAGAAGAGTTAACATCGTCAGCAACAAGACGAATCTGAAAAAAGATGGTTGTTGTCCAGAAAGGCCTAACTTATGACCCTTTTCTCACAGTTGCTGTCTAATCTTCTGAATTTTACCAGGGATGTGTTATCTCCCCAGCTCAGTGTGTCCTGGGGATCACTGGCAGGGGCTTCCAATCAAATACAACTACCACCCTCAAGGTGAGACACTCCTGGCAATGAACCCCAGATAACTTCAAATGATAGAGTAAGTTCCAACATCTCACACAATAATGTTACTGAGTTGGTTTTTAAAATGATCTCTATTGTCCAAAAGAATGCTAAATTAATGTACTTTCATCCACATGATTACGCTACCTCAGATTCAAACAGTCAGAAATTCCATAATGTGATAGTGGCTCATCTAAAAGATCAATGCCTCACGTTGTGTAAGTGTCAGGAAATCTTTTGTTAGACCAAGCAAATAAAGCCTTGTATATTCTTATTCCACTGATTTCTGCAGCCACCACTTCTTCTTGGGTACCAATTTCATTCAATGATAGCACTCTGACCCCAAGTCACAAAGTCATGGGTTCAAAAATCACTTCATGAATCAAAGCCGATATTTCTCTGAAATGTTGGCTTGTTAAAGAAGCAGACTTTTGATGAGACTTCTGGGGAATTTTGAAAAAAATGCTAATATTGAGCATGAGACTGCTGATGGTGCAAGCACATTGGTTGTGCCAGTAGAAGTCTGAAGCATTTCGAGGCCTTGGCATTGACATTATGGAGCTGCAGGCACCAAAAAAACAACTGAGGGGTGACTCCATAATCCTGGAAGAGCAAAAAAAACACCCCACTCACTGGCAGATCTATCCAGCATGTCAGGTCTGTGGGTGAGGAACAAATGGTAGGAGGTGGAGGGGAACATGATTTGCATAATTAAGCCGTCTTCTGCATGGTTCTCATAAATCTACAGAACTGGGTAAAAATTGCATCAGATTCGCATTGGACATTATGGACTTGCCAAACCTGCCCTCTTCAGCAGTCACTTATGGCTGCCCATTTTTCAGGCAACAAACAAATGATCTGCAGTTCTAAATCCATGCAGCTAGCCAAGACTCATTAAATCGAGGCCCAGTCTTACTCCTTGGATGGATGCAAAAGATCCCACAGCACTTTTTCCACAGAGTACTGGGTTCTCTTGGAGCCCTAGGCACCATTCAACTTTCAAAGACCACCACCAAGCAGATTAATGGGCCATTAATTCCACTACTAATGGTAGATACCTTGCTGTGCACAAACAGTTAGCTGTGTTAAAAGCAATATTGCCGTTTGTCGTTGTCTTTGTCACATTTTGCTACAGAATAAAAACGCGAAAAGCCCTCTATAAATATTGGCTCTTAATGTTCTTTAACAACTAGTGGAAAAATGCAGTTGATTCTGATGTAGATTTTCTTATTAGGCAAATACATTTACATCAGATGTTAGGTTTTGGCTGCTGTTTCAAAATAAAAAAATATACAATGTGGTTTCCTTCTTGATATCTTTTAAACCCATTAACGTTTTTGGTCTTAAGGGTGCATTATGTTACACAACATTCCAACAAGCAGTCGACCTCAGTTATAGTCATGTGATTAATGGAGATATTTTGAACAAATTGGGAAGTCTTTCAAAATATAAGCAAATAATTCAGTGTGCAATATATCTACATGTTAGATTTTAATTTTTGGAAGATGCCTTAATTCTACAAAATTGTAGATTTCAACCTTGGTTTCTAACAATGCATAATCCACATTTAATCAGCAGAGTAATGTCTCCGATCTTCATCTTTGTAACGCTAACCCTGGAACTATTCAGCAAGATGCCCTATAAATATGGAGCAACAATCTGGTGGAGGGACTCAGTGGGTCAAGCAGCATCTGTGGGGGTGGGGGTGTGTGGGAGAGGAATTGTTGACGTTTCAGGTCGAAACCCTGCATGAGGAATATCTACAGTCTCTTGAGTCACCCTATTAATATGTCCCTACTGTTGTAGCCTTTGACAGAAACAGCATTACAATTTGAGTCTGTTAGGTATCACCCATTTTATTGGGAGAGGAAGAAAGACTGTTGTCCAGGACCCACGTGCAAAAGTTATTATTGATACTGTATATGGAAATAGAAGTCTAATGTTTAATTGAGTTCCCACCTCAAAATGTTCCCCCAATGGTAACACAGACCAGTCAGCCGTGGTCAGTTAAATCTAAACATCAAATGTGCCTACTTCAATGTGTACTGATGGAGTATATCTCCAGATGCTGGATTGTAAAGAAAATGAGCTGCCATTCACAACCCCAGCCCAGGTAGACCTTTCCCATTACTGTTTCCACCCAAGGGAAATTGCAGACACCATTTCTAGCCTTCCTTGTTTGACCGCCAACCCTACTTCCCCCCCCCCCCCCTTTTCCCAGCCTCTAATCCGCAATGCTTCAATCCTGCATTAGGATCAAGGATACCCAAAGATTTCCCAGCCCAAATGCTCAAAGGGTGGGATGTCTGCTGCAAATAGATGCAATCATTTCAGAACTGACTGATTTTGCTTTTTATGTGTGCATTAAATATGGGTGCAAATGGATTCAATTGCTAGGCACTAGTTGACCATCAACGAGAAAGCTTAGTCTCAATAGCTTCAACCAGTAATTTGTTCCAAAATTGATATGAACACATTAAGTTATGTCATTTCAGGTAAACAGCTATGTGAAATCAGAGAAAAACTTTGATTTCAAAGTCCTGCTTACTTGTATGAGTGCATACCATCACAAGGAATAACTGTACAAAGTGCATCTTCTCTGAATACAACCCAAGAATGGTAACTTGTTGTTACCTTAATGCATTGCATTTTGATTCTGGCTGTGGACATAGGCAAGAAACTTGCATTTTGAAGCCTTGCTCTCAATGACACTTTTGGCAGCAGAAATATTATTCTGAGCAAGCCATTTGACATTTAAGAGTTTTCACACACTTTCATTTCAGTACGTATACCTTAGCTGATAATATCAGCTGTTACAAAGCTCACTGCCTTGTGTCATGCATTTGGACATAAACCAGACAAACTGAGTTTCAGATTTTATTGCTTACCTCCATCTAGGGATACATTAGCAAGCATTCAATACTATGCATGGAATCAAGGGATGGAATTGGCCTACAAGCTTGGCAGTGAGGGAATTAAAAGGGAAAATGTTGATATGAGCAGGAGGACCAGATGCTGATTCAAAAGCAAGAAACTACAGCAGGCTGAGATCTCCTTTAAAATCTCCTGGCACAGAAACCACATTTCCTTGCTTTCAACAAATCCACTTTTGAGTCTTCATTTTTACTTATTTTATTACTAGATGGTGCAGCTAGATTAATAAATCTGAATGCGACTGGATTTTCAATAATCTAAAATCTTTTGAAGTCATGGCACACAGCCACAGAAAGGACCAAAGAGTGTGTCAGCACACTAAAGCCCAATAGGCAGGATCATTGAGGGTCAGAGGCTGTCTGTTAACTGAGTTGTCAATCTCAGCCAAATTCAAGTACTTCCCCTTGGAGATTGGTGTGTCCACATTGGGCTGGTTTCATTTACCACCCAGCAACCAGCCACATAGCTGTTTTGATACTAGGCTGGGAGCAGTTACACACCTACAATGATATTACTTTGGGTGTGTCCTGTGGACATGTTAACCACTGGGGAATCCCAGGTCCACGACTGCTGGGAATGGACAAGGAGCATTTGAAATGGCACTGAGAAACTCAAGCCCAGCAGCAGGAGAACAAACTATTCACCCGCCTGTCCCATCTGGCATCTCCTGCCCCATATGTGGGAGAGTGTGCAAGTCCCTCATCAGTCACCTCAGAACCCAAAAGCTTGAGTGGAAAGAGGCCACTCTCAATCCTGAGGGACTGCTGAAGTAGAATGTAATCCATTCATATTAACTAATGCCTTGCTAACCAAGAGTGAAACAGTAAGAACAGCATTCTATAAACTTAGATGCAGAAAGGCATTACACGTTCAGTTATCAACACCGAGATGGATAGGTGCATTCTCTAAATAGTGATCCATTAAAGCAATTACATTTTGTTTGAAAATATATTCAGCTTGAAAATCACACATCACTAAAAAAATCGTGTTGGTCAAATTCAACCACATAATGTAAAATTCCTTTGATAAACTTTATCTTAAACATCTGAAAGCAAATATTTATAAAATCATCAGCAGCACAGAAGCTAAGAACACATAAAGCAAGATCTTTAACTTGATGTTTTGCAGACGTGGTACATTTAAACATGCACACAGTATCTGCCCTCCTTCAAGCACACTGACTCTTCTAAGAAAACTAGCTACAAGTCAAACTTTCACCAAGATTATAAGTTACAATTATTATGTTCTTGTCAATATAACGGTGGAAGAGGTTAACTTGAATTCAAAGTGACATTTTACACTCAAGTTTTTTTTAAATAAAGGAACACATTTAGTATTAGAAGTAGCACTATGACTTCAAACATCACACAAATAAATCCATGTACTTGAGCCAAGCTCTCTTTCCAGATACTACAATGGAACATGGACTTTACAGTGTGTCAGATTACTCTTAAAGAGGGAACTCTGCCCACATTTCAACAAACATCTTTGAGAACTGAACAACTTGTGCTGCATTTATTTCCTTTTCTTCCAGTTCAAGACAGTAATCTTCAGAATGTGTTTTGTGTAAACAGCTACTTTTTAAATATTCCACTAGGACCTTTAGAAAAAATTGCCATTTTATATGTTGCAAGCTTTATCTTTCAAGGCTGTCAAAATAACACAAGTGTTACATGCATGTTTTGCATGCTAAAACTCATCCAATTTTCATAGAGTCAAAACAATTTGATATGTAGTAACATGTCCACTTTTGCAAAAGGGTGCAACCTTAAAAAGCAGTGAGAGGAATTGCAATATATTAGTTCCTTCAGTGACATTAAAGAGACATGTTTCAAATTAATTACCTTTTTGTTTTCTTCCCTTTCCTTTACCACGTCTTTCACCCTTCTTTTTTCCTGTGTCCTTTTTCTTGTTCGCAGACATGCTGTGTAGTTGGAAACTAATCCTAGTACAGACGCAACAGACTATCCTGTATGAAGACTAGTTTAACTTCCTTGTCCCTTATGTTTATTCAACACCCACTGTTGCACCTCCTACTACTAGATGACGTCTGTTAGAGGCTGCCTGGATGGGGGTTTCCCATGCAGCAACCATTAACTAAACAAGCTTCCCCCCCCCCCCCACTGCCCCCCAGTGATTTATTGACTGAATATTTTAATTATTTTGGTTAGAGTATCATAGAGGCAATTTTGAATAACTGCAGAAAAGCAATACTCAAACTTACCAAGGTTGAATGGACACATTTTCTTACCCTAGTTTTAGCAGAAATTATTTTTTGGTTTTGTATGTGATAAGCTTAGTAAGCAAAGCCAAACAAGCACACTCATGCTAAAGGTGTGTGGTCCAGAAACTCTAGTGCACCTAAATGCGCATGTTAGATAGGCATAGGGGCAACACATCAACAACCATTTTTGTTGTGTTCTTGACAATGCAGATTATACTTTGGTGTAAGGAAAATATGCTATCCATAACTGAGGTTAGCTTTGGCTGGGGAGAGGCATGGGATGTGAAGAAAGAGCCAGCAGCTGTCGACCGAAGATTGGGCGTGGAGACATGAGTGGCCAAGGACTGGGTGGGGGAGGTGTCAAGCACATGTGCCGATTAAGTGGTCTGAAACATTGGTTTGAGATAAGTAGTGCCTGGGATACGCAGTGGGATTGGAGGGTTGGCACCATGTGGGGGTGAGGTGGGTTGTTGGGCAGGGCATTGAGATATCGCAAGGCTGGTGTCAGGAAGGAAAGTGGAGAGTGGGGAGGTGTTTGGCACTGTACAGTTATGAGAAGAGGATTGCCCAAAGGATCAAAGATTACAATGGGACTTAAACTTACAAGAGTCCGGGTCCAGAGCTGTGACATTAACACCTAATTATCTCAAAAATGCCCAGCAATGGCTGCTCCTGAGACAACTTGGTTTAAGTCCCTCTACTATATTCATAAAGAGTCATTGCGCAAAGAATGGTGACACTCCATTCACAACTGCATCAGGCGTGCAAGATTGAATCATTCCAGAAGCTTGTGAATGATTTTCCAGAGCAATGCAAAACAACCTAGTCATTATCGTGCTCTGACAGGAAAAATCAATTTTCTAACATGTAATGCTGAAGTGAACAATGTTGAGTGATTGGATTTCCAGACAATGTATTTTTGAAGGTGTTTCAACTGGTTTATTAAATTCTCATGAGAAACTATTAACAAAGACCCACCAATGGGACATTCAGTTATTTTCAATGATTATCCACTGAGGCCACAGAAAGAATTAGCGTGGAATACCTAACTACAGTCCACGTTGGCAAAAGCTACTGAAAACATTTCTGCAGTTCTTGGCAAGTATCAAAATTACACTACCCATCAATTTTAAGTACAGCTCAGGGAGAAGGAGGGATGCAGCAAGGGCAAAATACTCAGCGGCATCCATTTCAGGGCAGGGTTGAGTGAGGCAGAGATGAAATGTCATTCAGTGCATATTTTCTGATGGGCCTTCTGCTTAAAGATCAGAGATAGAATCCATGGTTGCTGGACAGATACTGCTACAAGGAAATGTTCTGCAGCAATCAGTTGGGAGCCAGACCCCAGATTTCCTGATGTCCTCTTGGGTTCCTTGTCAAAGATATGAAGATCCAAAAGAAGATCTTTTCCATTCACAGCAGGAATGTATGATAAACATGGTGCTGGGAAACTTAAGGTCTTCTGTAAGCTCCCTGCACAACAACTGGCACTATGTGAAGGCTCAAATATTTAGTAAAATGTATTAATAATTGCACCCATTGATTTTTTTTACACACTGCCTTAAAAACAAATGGTGGTCGTGGGAATGGCAGCTACTGGCAACGCCTGTCCTCCTGAACACCACCAGTGGAGACTTCAGCATTTATCTGGCCCAGAGACCACTCAGCCCGCAGGCCCCTGCTAGGTGCACATGGAGCCGTAAGATCAGCCGCACAAAGGCAGCTCTGTCAGGACACTCGACGCTGACTGTAGTGACTAGGACTTCACTTGACTGTACCTGGAACCCTACCAACTTACATAAATTACCAGTAGTTTTAGATCAAATCCAAAGAGTTCCCAGGTATGATAAACTATAAGACAGCAGGTCAAAGTTGCAGGAAATTAACTTTTAGCCTTTCGATCCTGCAAGCTGAGTAAGGCCTTCTATGAGAAGGTTCCTCCCCTGCTGTCTTCTGTTAGGCTCCCTGTTGTTCTGCCTTTGATGCTTTTGCTGTTGTTGTTGCCCTTCCCTGAACTGACTCTTCCTCTAGCAAAATTTGCAGAGAGCAAAATGACAACACTGATAAACTGGAAAAACTTAAGTAGGGTCACCAGCAGAATAACTCCCATGATCCTGGTAACTTTAGCTGAAGTCCCTTTTACTGCTTCCAATTAGGTTGATTTGGCAATGACTGAACCAATCCCATGGAGTTATACTCAGCAATCTTGACACACCCAGTTAAATCATTTTAGGTCCTAATTAACTTATAGAACCATTCTTTGGATGGATTCACAAACTACCTCTTACCTCTGCCTGACTGCTCAATGAAGTAAGTAACTAAAATGGGAGCCAGTGCGATCATAGCAAAAGTGGTTAATTACATCAAACAATTTAAAAGCCCCTCGCTTCAATCTACCACAAGGTGGTTTATGGGAGACTCTCGTGTGTTGCAAGGAGCTTGAAATCGTGTAATAACTTCTGCAGTTATGTATAAAGGATAGAAGTGCGGTAATTTATTCCAAATGTTTTCATGTTTTAACCAAAAGAGCTATCTTCATTGTAAACAAATGAGTGGTATGTAAAATCATACAAATTAAGGTTTATCTTAAGGCCTGGCATTGACAAATCAGAGTTTCCATTTCTTTTGCATCATATCATTAATAGCATCAAAAACATTCCTACTGTTCCTTAGTTTAAAATAAATCTACTTTCTTTCAATTAACAATGTGATGAGTGGTTGAAAGATAAAGGGATGCTCAATGAAGCAAATATTCTACTATTGAAAGAATAATTTCAAAAAATATTCATAAATGGGTCACCCGTTGAGTAGATTCCATACTATAGGTTCATTTCTTGAACTTTAACTACGACTGAGTTCTATTGTAGCACAATAAGTTCTTAAAGGATTTCTTTAGAATCCTTTAAGGTATTAGAAAGTGAATTATTACAGCTACACTCAGATAAATGTAGATTGCCACACAATTTGAAATACAAGTTCAATTACTATTCCCTTAAAAGAATAATTTATAAATCTGTGAGAACAACCACATTTTTGCTCTTTGTGAACATACCAAACAAGCATGGTACTAAACGTTTCTTACAGGACTTTTGCAAGGTTTTTCAGATCTGGAGAAAAAACAGTTTGTAATTACAACTGTTATCAGTTACAAAACTAATAATGCTCAGCAATCCTTCCATTCAATTCATGACAAAGGTTATCTGGAATAGGTTCTGGGGAAAATTCACAAAATTATCTGGTTTAAGATAAGTATTTAAAAAGAATATTCTGGTGATAGTGACTGTTGAACAGGGCTGGGAAGAAACTTGTATAAATGTAAATACCTGGATTGACTAGTTGTGCTGAATGAGCTATTTCTGTGTTCTACATTCAACGTCATTCCAAAGCAACCAATTATAAAATCTTCATTTAATAACGTCATGTTAAAAATAATATCAATCTAAAAGCAGGCTGGTTTCTCAGTGGTCTAATGAATGTTTTGTTTGAGAGCCTACTGGAAAATTCAGTAACCCATTTGGCCAAGACATCCTACTCTACTGAACAAATCTTATCCTCTACACACTCCTCCAGCACGGGGTATACAAAGCAAATTGGGTCTGGGGCCGGGTCAAGGGTTTGGTTGCAAGGAGCAAGGTCTGGTTTGGGGGATTAAAGGATTGGGGTTGGTGCTACTCAAAGAAGAGGGATAAGGGCAAGAGTAAATAGTGGAATCGAGGGGTGGAACAGCTGAGGATCAACTTAAGAGGAGGTTGGTTGTCAGGAGGATCGATCAGTGCTTTGGTGGGAAAGGAGTTCAGCTGTTGGAGGGCTGATGGTCAGATCAGTAGGTTAGGGTGAGGGCTGGTTGGCAGATTTCTGGGAAGGTGATCGGCTGAGAATCATGAGTTTTATGAGGAAGATATGGGGGGGAGGGAAGAGGAGACAGAGAGTAAGGGTAGAGGTAAGCAAACCAATTAAAGGGAACCTTCCTGAGGCAGGTTTCTAGCACTAGATTGTGATTTGTTCAAGTACATTCCCTTTAAGGCTTTGAAAGCCTTTTTGCGTGTGTGCTTTGGACAGTATGGATCAAGTATGCATGAATGAAAATTATAGAATTGATATCTGGGCATGGCTTGCATATCATTAGATACTACTGCATGTGTCCGTCTTCCTCCAAGTGTTAATGCATTGGATAAGTGGACGATTTAGAAGGAAAATTCTATCACATTAGTCTCTTATTTTTAATTATGTTTTAGTTTTTAATTGGAATCAAGTCAAATAGAGAATAAAAATAGCACCACATGATCCAATTTCTGGGCGCATAATTTTTCAGAGAGAAAATATAAGTAAACATGAGGCATGGCTCAACAAAGATTTTCTAATCAGAGATAAGTATTCCATAGATAATAGAAGCAGATTAGGAGGATTTGTTGATTAAATACCAGTGACCTTCATGTGATCCACTTTTGAACAGTTTTGTTAATGCAAGATAAAAAGATTTGATTCAAGATAAATATAAATAATATTTGTGCCAAACTTTTTTTTCTAGCCAATGTTGACACTGTAACCTTCTCTAAGGATATACAAATAATAGACACTAATTAAATTAGCTTTGTGGGAATAAACAACTCTTACTGAATGTGGGTGCCTGCATGGATATATATATTTGTGCAGAATGTTAATCACAGGTGCAGAAGATCTGCAGAACCATTTTACTGTCACTTTTCCTTGAACGCATCAACAAAGTGAACATGAGATGGATAATCCCTTCAATACAACAAATTTATTTAAGCCAAAATGCTCTTAAAGTCTAATGGTCAACAGTCTGTGAAGCAATCACTTGAATGCATATTTTTATTTATTTACACTCGGATGTTCATGTTACATGGAGCACCAAGATAAATCATTCAATAGTTGTGTATCATCCAGTATTCATGCCTTTAATATAAATCTGCACTTGCAAAATTTTGATTACTGGATTGGACTTAAGTTTTACACAAATAATATTTTGTTTGTCAATGAGCCAAGCATTAGGGATTTCTCTAAATAATCTAATTAACTGTAAAGGTTTTTTTGATATAAGTCATGAATGGACTGGTACATACTTTCGTGACTGAGCAAACCCCAAAATAACACACCTCTTTTCCTATTATAGGATTACAAGCTGCTCAGACTCATGCCTAAACTGGTTATAACACTAATGTTAATGGGAAAATACTATGCAGAAGAAAATGCATTAAAAAAGTTCACTTGCTTTTTCAACATAAAAGTTAACCAGAACACCAGTAATGGTCTTACTAAGAGTTAAACAGATGTAATCTGATTTACATTGTTCATCACAAGGTTAACGTCAATTAGACAATATTTTATCAGCACAGATGCTGTCAGTATTCATGACACGGCATCCACTGGCAAACTAAAATCAAAGACTTGCCCTTCCATAAAAAAATGCTTCCACCCTTAAAAAGCAAGCAAAGACATGTGTATGGATGCATTTGTGCTTTCAAGCTGCTTATTAATTTCTCCCACTGCTGAACTTTGCCCAATCACAAAGAACTTCAATTAAACTGAGTACAGATACTAAAGCGCCGTGTAGGTGGCAACAGAAACTTTATAATAGGTTTCAGCTTCGTTCTCACGCTCTGTAGAGTGCAGTTTCTATAATGGTGAATAAGTGACTTATAACTGAAACACTATTTATAAACATAGGAAACTGAAACTTTTGTGGTGATCCATAGGTAGGAAAGAACTTGGACCATGTTTGACTCTCCACTGAAACTATTTACTTATAGCTACAAGAAGGTACAAGCACGACTTTAAGAAGGAAAAAACTTTACTGATACCCTGAACAGAAATAAACGATATACATTTTTGACCCAGGTGATTTTTCATTAAAAAGAATCAGATCAACACTAACGCTGTGAAAAATCTTAGTCCTTTACATTCTACTGTAAGTGAATTGTTATCCTCTCCATTGAAAGATCTGATTTAAAAATATCACTTATCTGTATAGCGTGCACGTCCTCTGGTACATTTTTAGAACCATTTGTCAGGACATGAAAATAAAGCACAGACTGAGTTATTTGCTATCAATGAACTGAGGGCCAACAGTGTCGAGGGCATGATTGTGCAGTAACAAACATGGTTCATTTGCAATCTGAAGTACTGGTAAATTTTGATATGCTTTAACTCTGCCAGATGCAAACATACAATTTCAAGGCAGCATCCCATGTATTAAATGCAAAAGCTTGTCCTCACTTTAAAGTGTTAGAACATTTTTGATAAAATATTTAGTATAAATATTATACCTTCACAATGAATGAAGAATTTGGAAGAATGGAAGACTTTATTCAAAGACCACTTCACTTGCTGTAAGAAGGTAACAGTTGCTGCCCCTAGAATATTAGCTCAACTTGCTCTGTGTTGGCTTACTCTGGATATCTTAAAATTTAGCACACTTATCACCAGTATCAACAGTATGAATTTTGTCATTTTCTAATTAGAATAGGGTGCAGCATTTGTAGAAACAAGTACCACTCTGACAGCTTAAGTCACAGCTCATTCACCATCCAGAGTCATGGGAGTTTCAGTAAATGGATGCACAACTAATTAATCTTTAGCCTCCAATTATTTTATATTTTGGTTTGCTTTTTGATATTCAGAATAATTATCTCTTTCACAGCCTCCAATGCCACACTTGAGATACTATGCCATAGAATCTAATTTCCATTTCTAGAAGCATGCTTAATGACTATTATGGTCGTGGACCCCATCGCAGAAAAGTTCAGTGGTACCCACTCAAAGGCATTGTGCACAGCAGATGGCTTGGTGCATGCTGCAGAGCCTGTGAAGGAAATGGGGGCTGGGGAGAGCTTCAGGAGGATTGCAGCTGGGATTGGGAGCATGGAGGACAAAGCAGCGAGAACGTCTGAGAGGGCCAACAATGGACGTTGTTGAAAATGAAATCATCGTTATGCACCCAAGTTTATTGATCTACATTATAATCTCTTAGTACTTCAGGAATCTCCGCCATGGTTATCCTCAACACTGGTGCCCCACAAGGCTGCAAGGACCCGTAGTGGGCCAAATCTCAAATAATGATGAGTCGGAGTATGGGAAGGAGATAGGGAGCCTAGTGGCAAATGATCTACAACCTTTCCCTCAACGTCAGCAAAACAGAAGAACTGACTTCAGGAAGGGGGGCATTGTACATGCTCCTGTTTACATCAAAGGCACTGAGCTTGAGAGGGTTGAGAACTTCAAGTTCCCAGGAGTGAACGTCACCGATAGCCTGTCCTGGTCCAACCAGATAGACGCCATGGCCAAAAAAGTTCATCAGTGCCTCTACTTCCTCAGGAGGATAAAGAAATTTAGCATGTCCTCTTTGACCCTCACCAATTTTTATCAATGCACCATAAGAAAGCATCCTATCCAGATGCATCATGGCTTGGTATGGCAACTGCTCTGCCCGAGACCACGAGAAACTGCAGAGAGTTGTGGACACAGCTCAGCACATCACGGAAACCAGCCTCCCCTCCAATGGACTCTGTTTACACTTCTTGCTGCCTCGGCAAAGCAGCCAGCATAATCAAAGACCCCAACCACCCCGGACATTCTCTCTTTGTCCCCTCCCATTGGGCAAAAGATTTAAAAGCCTGAAAGCACATACCACCAGGCTCAAGGACAGCTCTTATCCCACTGTTATAAATATTGAACAATCCCCTAGTATGATAAAATGGACTCATGACCTCACAATATATCTTGTTATGGCCTTGCACCTTATTGTCTGCCTACACTGTGCTTTCTCTGTAACTGTAAACAATTCAACATTCTGTTATCGTTTTCCCTTGTTCCTCAATGTACTGATGTGTTGAAATGATCTGTATGGATGGCATGCAAATCAAAGTTTTTCACTGTACCTTGGTACATGTGACAATAATAAACCAATTTGCCAATTTAAAATAATGATAGATTTAAATGGATAATGAGGGCATAAAATGAACTAGACTTTAATTTTCAAATTTTCTGGAAAAAAATTACAAAGCAATACATTTTCTTCTGGGTATATGCTTTGTCTCTTGATATATGTGTCCATCAAATTACCCATTATAATTCATAAAAAGAGTTATCAAAAAAATAAGGGGAGAAAAATTCTAACATTAGTTAATGCTCTCTCTTGTTTTAGAGATAGTGACCAAGGAGGAATTTCTCACTGTGTTTGCTGTGTTAGTGGTTTCAGACAGGTTGAGCACAATGGAACAACAAACAACATTGTCCATCAAAGAAACAGAAAGTAGAATAATGCTTACTTATTACTATATTTGTCACCCCTACATAAAATATTAAGAGCACTACATCTGGACTTTTCCAAACAATGTCATCTGTGTCTCAGTAAGTGAAACTCTGTTTTCTGGGTGGAAGCCTTTATGTTTAAGTCCCATTAGCAAAGTAATTCTTGGATTTCACTTCAGTGCTTTACTGGGGAATTCTGCAGTTTGGAGATATTGGTTGCAACTGAGATGCCTCATCTGCTTTCTAATGTGAAGAAACCATTTACACTTGTTCAATGAAGGGAAAGACATCCCTAGTGAGCTGGCCAATATTTATCATGTTAATCAACTTAACTAAAACAGATGGTCTGCTCTTTATCTGTGACTGTATTGGGGAGTTTGCTCTGCACAAATTGGCTGCTGTTTTCCCGACATTACAAGAGTGACTACTATTCAAAAATACTCCACAGACTGCAACATATTTTGAAGTGTTTTGAAAGGTACATGAAAGATGCTTTCCTTGATAACTTTTGGCTCCACTGCATTATGTAACATTGTGAGCAATTTTGGGAGGATGCTTGGGTAATATTCACTTGTTCTTGCTTTCTAATTTTTATTCAGTTGCAATTATCCATTTGAAAGGAGAAGTAGCTACAAGGTCATAAAAGATGATGAAAATCTAGTTTCAGTGGTGTATCAGCAACAATGAAATTACACCACAAACAAATCATTCAAATTGTTTTATAAGTACTTTCAACATGGTAATTATAGAGACAGTTATATGATACCAAACAGCTGGAAGATAACCTCAAAGCAACATTTTTTTTTCCTACTTGGCCTAATGCATACATCAGGGTTGCACTGATAATGATAATTTAAGAATTCAAAAAGTAAAACATTGTCGTTTAAGGTAACATGGTTTACTAAGTCTACAGACTTCTAACTCTGGTTCATGGTGCAATGGTGGTATTAACTTCCCTTGTGCACTGAGATTATACATTCAGCACTTTCTTGTGTTAAAGATACTAAAGGTGGACAGCTCCAAATGGTAGTTTAATTATCATGACTGCTATCATGTGTACTAAATCACTGATGAGATAATCTCTCATATTTGCCCTAAAGCTGGAGCTCCACTGCAAACATTGGAATGTGATGTCATCCTAATACTGAAATTGTGCTGCTTGTTTTCGAACAAATGATCATCGCTACATTTGTACTGATGTGAGTGTTAAGCGGTTTCTGACAGCATCGGTAAAAGGATAGGAAACCAGTTAATACCGCATTACTGGAATCTTCAGCGTGAATTTCATAAAGATAAGAACTGATGGCAACACGTGGAGTTAGGAGTGAATGGCACAATTTTAATGCAAATGAAGCATTTATTCTAACATATATCAAAGCATTGTCTCTTACATTGTTTATAACACTGGCACTCATCTGCGGCTTTGTTTACAGAAAACAGTACTGATATAATATTTAGATACAATTATTGTAGAATTATTTGCTCTGTCTCAACTAAGGGTGCAATTTGTACCAAACCCAGCTGGTAGGAAATAGGTTGGATCAGACACGAATTTTATACTCAATCCCATTTTACTTTGCGTTATATCACAAGTATCCCACGTGGTGATAGCACATCATTCATCTCAGGTGCAAACATCTTATGGGATTCACTAAATATGCACTTGATTGGCACACCTTCAAAAGTTATTTCAATTCTCTCTGAGTTTAACACAATAGCTTAAATGTGGTGATTTTTAAATTGGAGATTCAGCATATTTGATTCAAGGTGGAGAATTTTCTTTTGAAAATGTTAAACAAAGGTCAGGTAGCTTCAGTGTTCAGAGAAATATAACTGCCTTGAAAGAATGATGTGTACTTTACTGCAGATCATAACCACTTGGTATTTTCTAATTACTTGAAGAGTTAGCTAATACTGTGAAAAATTCATGTGTCACAAGTTTTGTTCATTTATTTGGCAATTTAATCATTTGCCAACCCTAACCGTAACACCCAAGGTGCTATTTCATTGCTTTTAAAGGAAGATAACCTTATGGTGAGTTCATTCAAACCATGAACCTTAAATTCCACAAAATTTCACAGAATTCCCAATGCAGGCATAACATTGGAGATAGGGGCAGAATTCGAGGCAGGCCATTGGTGCCAGTTGTTGACTTGACAAGCAATGGGAAGAAGTTCTGCCAAAATGTTATCAGATAACTCAAACTCACTGGCTAAGACTGGGTCCAGAAACAAGAACTTCCTAAAATAGGAAGGGGCAAGAAGATCACGTGACAGATTTCAGATGAAATGCAGCATTGCGATGATATACTATATATGAGAAAGACAGGACACAGAGCCTTTCTCAAAAATGCAATTGGCCTCAGAGTTTGCTCTCACAAGAAATATTTATATTGAAATATTGGCATTATCTGATAATCTCCTGATTGGTACCTTTGTGTGGAGTTCAATGGAGTGTTGGTAGGGTCTGGAGCAGACCTAGGACTGTGTCCCATCCACCTCTATTTACAGGCTGGTGACAAAGAAGCGTTCCAGTTAGGCTCTTGTGCCCACTGAGCCTTCCAAATGAAGTTCTTCTGTAGACCCATCAAAAGTCATAATAAACTCATCAAAATTCAGAGTCAGAGTTGGGGAGCATTAGCAGCTGGGCTCTCTATCCAACTGCTTTGCTTCCACCTATAGAACTTCATGCCCAGCATACCAAAACAAAGTTATGAACTTTCATTTTATGACATTTGGACAAAGCTGGATTGTTTTCTCTGGAGCGTTGGAGGCTGAAGGGTGACCAGATAGGATATAAAATTATGAGATGCATAGATAGGATAGATAGTCAGACATTTTCCCAAGGCATCAAAGAGGCAGTTTTTTTCTTTTACACAGAGTGTAGGTGCATGAAGAGTGATGCCAGAGAAGGTGATAAAAGCAGATGGGAATAACAACATTTTAAGGCATTCAGGCAGACACATGAACAGGCAGGTAATAAGGGGATATGGACCATATGCAGGCAAGTGGCATTTGTTCAGATTGGCATCATGGTCGTTGCAGACATGGTGGGCCGAAGGGCCTGTTCCTGTGTTGTATTGTTCTATGACACCTACTGTATCAAAATTCATTATAATATCTGGACAAATTTCTAGCACACTGTCAATTTCGTGTTCATTTCTGAAATTAGTCTGAGGCGCCAATACCTGAAAATGTTGAATATAAAACCTTCAAAAATTCACCAAGCCCTTGTTACCCATGAAATACGGGGGCATGAGCTTCCTGCCCATTATAAACCATTACCATCGAGGCCTGTTCCTTTGTACCCAATACACCCTCAAACATATACCCTATAATATTCTAAAAGCAGCAACATGCATAAATACACTTAATGAACCTATTAAAGGGTTTAAATACCCAAAAGAAAATATACTTCGCTAATAAAGTACTTCTATTGAAAGTTTTGAAACTTACAAGCAGAGATCAGCTTTGAAATCACAAGATGCAGCTGTATAAACAAAGTCCGCTCCCTATTACTCAGCAGGGAGCCATTTGACACAAGTGGCCTGGAAATTGATCCTCGTATTTATGCAGACAGTGATTGCTTCCTCAATGTGTACATGTATGTATGTGTATAATATATGTATATTTGTTTGAAAAAAGTCAAGATGGGGATTGGGGCCAATCCCGTGAGCACACAGATCCACATGTGGCAAATCAGCGAATAATGAGCAGTGAGTACTGAACAGAATCATTTCGTGAGCAATGTTCCAATGAGTATGGGAAAGATGTTGGGCGATACAAGGAAATGAAACAAAATAGAAAATGTTGCCAACAGTCAACAAAGCAAGATGCTGCCTGACCTACTGAGTGTTTCCAGCATTTTCTGTCTTTGTTTCAGGATTCCAGCATTTACAGTGTTTTTAAGGCTTCAATTAAGCAGTTCCTGAATAGTAAAATAAACTGAAATGCATGATTAGAATACATTCAATGAATACCGTGGACAATTTATTGTTCAAAGTATTCATAAGATAGTTTCATAAAATATGCAAATATTTTTAAATATGCAACTGAATAGCACAATAAAAATACATTTTTGTAAATATTCAGCAGGTCTGACAGCATCTGTGGAAAGACAAATAGAGTTAACATACAAGGTCAGTGACTTTGTGTCAGGATGAAGAATTAACGTCCTGAAGCGGTTTCTTCTTCTACAGACGCTGCAGCTTGGCCTGCTGAGTGTTGCAGGCTTTCTGTTTTATTTCAGAGTTACAGCAGCTGCAGTATTTTAATTTTGGATAGTGAAAATAAAACTGACTTAATTTTAAATCAATCAGTACTGGAGGCAGAAGTAGAGAACTGATAACTCAGATCATTAATGGATTGACTTTTAGAATAGATGAGTTTAGTAACTACATCACATCTGCGAATAGACCTCTCAGTAATCTCAGGTTGCATGGACACCTCATATTTAAATGAAAAATTGTCAGTACCATGCATGGATGCATTTCTTCTCATCTAATTTTCCTGACCCAAGCACCAAATGACAAAAATCAAGTCCTAGGTTAGCCAAGAGCTTAAGGACCCTTGGACAGTATGTGTCCCAGGGTCACTGGACAGACACAATGGTCTGAAATTGACAGAAATATATCTTGGAGTGATCCTTATAATGGGAACTTCTGGGAATTGCAGGATGGAATCATTCTCAGAAAGGTAGAAGGCAGTCCATCTTCCAAAACTTTGCCAGCTGGGTAAGTTACATCTCTAACCTGAGCGGCTATCAAATGCTTCCAGTTAACGAATGTTGCTGCAGGAGTAGAGAGGGAGAAGGAAAGGAGGCAAAAGGAGGGAGGAAGGGAGGCAGGCAGGCAAAGGAGAGGGGGGGAGACGGCAAAGGGACGGTGAGACAATGGGAGGGGTAGACAAAAGAAGGGGGGAGACAAAGAGAGGCAAGGCAGTGAAGGGGAAGGGAAAAGGAAGAGGGGATAGAGAGAGCGGAAAATGATAATGGAATGAGGAGGGGAGATGGAAGAATGTAAGAGGTGAGTGGGAAGGAGAATTGATGGAGGCAAGGAAGAGAGGGACGAGGAGCGAGGAAGAGGAAGATGCAGAGGAAGGACGAGAGAGAAAGAGGAGCTAGAGGGATGAGGGACAGCAGGATGAACGGGAGGAAATGGGTGGGAGAGCGAGGAGCAGAATAACAAAAACAGCAAGCTATTGGTGAAAGCAGATATGAAAGCAATGTTTAACAGGCACTTGGACAGACACGAGCAGGCAGGGAATGGAAATACATGGGCCATGTGCAGGCAGATGGGATTAGTTTGGATTGGCATCACGGTCGGCACAGACATTGTGGGCCGAAGGGCCTGTTCCTGTACTGTACTGTTCCATGTTCTAACTCCTGCTGTATTGACGACTCCCTCTAAAAAGCAGCAACTATTCAGCTGATACTCTATCCTGTGTTGACCCCCTGCTTTTCCTTCCCTTTGGTTCCAAAACTTCTATTTTACAGAACCGTACACCCTTGCAGAGCAAATCATTAAACATTCAGGCAAGTAATTTGTTCTCAGTTTGCAAGCTAGTAAAACCAGGGTTACTTTATTGCTCAAACATACACAGGCTGCCGTAAATTTGCCCTGAAGAGTTAATTCACTGTCCCAAGTTGTTTACAAACTGCTGATAGAATTAAACAAGAACAACTTTTAATTCCATACAGCTGTTATAAAACAAGTTTGAAATAGGTATTTGACTACTTGTACCTGGAGTTGTGGAAATAATGTCCTGCGTTAACTCTATAACTCCCTGATGAATATCTGCCTCTTAGAATTTGTTTTCAATGAGGAAATGCCTTGGAACACAACCAGCAGAGTTCCAGGTGAATGGACCTCTGCTAAATTCCACTCTCCACTGTGTCCTATTAATTGACACCACCATTATCTTCATGTTGCCAAAGTCTGTAAAGCTACATCCCTCAGATCAGAGGTGTATATCCAAGGTCCATTTCAATTTATTCAGTTGTTCAAAAACTATTAGCAAATAAGTTGCTCTTAAAATTTGGGCTACCTCATTTCCGCTTCATCTTGAAAGCAACAAAATTATACCCAGGGGTCATACTTTGTGGAAAAAATGAAAACTACAATTTGACATTAACAAAAGTAAACATTAACTTATAGATGGTGGCCAATATTTTAATCCAAAATACCTATTAAGTGACAATAATAAAAATAGGATCAAGGTTAACGTAGACAAGTTAATGTAACATTGATGAAATATTGTGCAAGGTTCCACCAATTTTTCTGCATTTTTGCATAGTACCCCCAGCGCATTGTCAGACACTTCTTTTACTGAGGTTATTAAACTATGGTCAGTTTTGTGCAACAGATCCACAGACATTTATTTGCAGTTGTCACACAGCCTAAGAACAACATTAACAATGCACTGGATTCTCCTTTTAGATTATATACTAAAATGATAGTCAGTTCCACATGTTTAATCCATATTGTGTACATTTCCATTTTATTTCTTAAGAACAGTACTTTACAAAATATTTCTTGGAAACAAAACAAATCCTTTAGACAGCATTCTAACCTATTCCTAAAACTAAACCATTAATAACAATAAATTTGTTCTTTTACTTTTAGTATTATTATGTGGTAATGTCTGTTAAAATTGAAATGGATGTCGTGGAGTCCATCTGTCTTGAGTGTGCCAGTAACAGTCAGACTTTGTTTATGGTGATTGAGCTCATTGCATGTAATCATTTGAAAAGACTATTCGGGAATGTCGGAAAGAACTGAAAGACTAGTTTTTAATGTAGGCATTTGTTATACCAATTGCATGAATTATTTTACTTTCAATGCTTTTCAACAAGCAAAGAGATCACATAACAGTTTTAAAACATCGATAATAAATGATGACATATAGGCAATTCAAGCAGCACCCTTCATCTTTCTGCCAAAATGTAAATAGATTGATCTAGCTGATGTGTACTTTATTGTTCACCTAAGCCAGTGTTACACTTCTGACATTCTCAGATAGGAGCAGTTGTTCAAGATTAATTATACCATTTGGTCACCTGCCTCCAGTCAAACTAATCTAAGAATGTTGAAATGTAAAAAGCTGCAGATACTGGAAATCTGAAATAAAAAGAGAAAAAGCTGGAAATACTCACTTGCCCAGGCAATATTTGTGGAGAGAGAAAAAGAGCTAACTTTGCAGGTCAATGGCCTTGTATAGGAATCTAATCATATTTTTTATTTTATTGGTAAAATAAAATTTTCTGGGTTAACTGTGCATGTGTAATCTCTAGAAACTGCCATTCAATTTACTCTTTAAATGACAGAGTGTGATAGCCTCGTTTCTACTACAAAATCAAGGCCAAGATTCACAACTAATCTTATGACTATATTGGCTTTTAAGAGCTTTCCTTTTTTTTAACCCCTTACAGAGATCCTGACTCAAACTACAACTAACTTAATAAGTTTGGGTGTACTTGTGACAATGTTCAGTGACACAATTGGCTCAAAGATGATCCAGAAACTAGAGGAGAGGAGAGAACAATCTTGATTTAATGAATGCTACCCAGATGTGATAGCAGATTATTCAGCTACCTTCCCACCTCAGTAGTGCACAGTGACTTCTTGTCCAGCTTTGTGCTATTACACAGAGAGTTTGTGTGTGACTAGAAATAGTCCATAAACACAGCTTGAAAGTAATATAAAGATCATTTGCCCAGAATCCTCGTCTAGACTTTCCCAAAAGAGATTTAAAGCAAGTTGTATCAAAGGAAACAGATAGTTAACAATAAAATAAACTATCTCCAGTTCTTTCTCTTTCTTTCCCTCTTTGTTTCACTTGATATGACTTCATTTAATCTATTTTAAGTATCTGTTGCTACCTCTCTGTAATCTCTTTTGATTATCACTTTATCTGTCCCATACTCTTTTTTTTGGATTTGAAAGAAGCATCTTTAGGAAAGATTGAGCTGGGATCCACTTACATTCTAGGCCATATGTGAAAACCAGAGAGACAATGGGAGATGGTTCAGTGGTGAGATAATGGACCTTATTCTACTTTTGGAATACTGAGCTAATGTGGGCTACTCCATCCACTACCTGTTCAACGTCACTGATGTTTGTTGCAAAAATGAGATATCAAATTGCATGATTAGAACTTATGTGATGCCTTAATTTCCATAATACATTCAAAACAAGTGATTGGAATACCAAACAGCTGTATGGCCTGGAGTTACTACAGTAGCTCTTTGCACAGAGCATCAAAACTGTGTCCAAATCAAAAAGGATAATTCAAACAATTTAGTAAAATCAAGAATATTAGCTAATTGTTCCAATGGAAACTGTACTCAGCACTGTTTACCATCACAGAGATTTTGTGTAGAATATGCTCCAGCCATAGCTTACAAATATGGTATGCCTTAAAGGAAAACAAAAAGAATGAAGCTGTCATCTCAAAGGCATTTCACAAATAGAGAAGCATTCTGTAATTATGAATGAGTGAATGAACACTGGAGTTGTGGAAACCTGCAGCGGAGAACAGCTGAGCTTCTTGTGTACCATGTAATTATAACATTGAGGAAGACCAGTGAATATTTTCATTTCTGTACACCTTTGCATAATTACAGCAGGCAAGGTAGCACCAAAGTATCAACGACTTGCATTTAAAATAGAGTAAACGACAGTGAGACTTGATCACAAGTGTCGGTTTTAAGGAGGATCTTAAAGGATGTTTAGGGAGGGAGTTCAGGTATTTTATTAGTGGAGCAATTAAAATCAAGACAGGAATACAGGAAACACTCAGCAGATCAGGTAGCATGTGTGGAGAGAGAAACAGGTCAAATAATCTTCATCAGAACTGCGAAAGAGGGAAAACAAGTTCGTTTTCAGTTGCAGAGAAGGTGGGGGAGGGATATTGGTGATAGGGTAAGAGGAGAGTTGCCCAGTTTACAGAACTGACTAGTTAACAGACTTTGTCATGTGCATGAGAGGGAGAGGGGGGGAGAGGGAGAGGGGGGGGAGAGGGAGAGGGGGGGAGAGGGAGAGGGGGGGGAGAGGGAGAGGGGGGGAGAGGGGGGGGAGGGAGAGGGGGGAGAGAGGGAGAGAGGGGGAGGGAGGGAGAGAGGGGGAGGGAGGGAGAGGGGGGGAGAGAGAGGGAGGGAGAGAGAGGGAGGGAGAGAGAGGGAGGGAGAGAGAGGGAGAGAGAGGGAGGGAGGGAGGGAGGGAGGGAGGGAGGGAGGGAGGGAAAGAAAGAGACATATTAAAGCTGTAGAATGCAGGTTAGATTTGTTGCTGAAATTTTAAACCAAAAAGGATAATGCTGGAAATATCCAGCAGATCAGACAGTATCTGTGGAAAAAGGTGCATTGATATGACAGATAAAATTGCAGCAGAACTGGCCAGTTCTGATATGAACAGGAAAAGTAAGTTACCTGAAATTGTTGAATTCAATATCAAGTCCCAAAGGCTGCAACACATCCAGACAGAAGTTGAGGTGCTGTTGCTCCAGCTACACTGGGCTTTGTTGGATCAGTGCAGGAGGCCACACACAGGCAAGTGAGAGTGGGAAATGGATGAAAAATTGAACTAATAGGCAACTGGGAGCTCTGGCTCCCCCTTTGTGCAGTCCACAAGGATGAACCTGAGCTTCTAATTGTCTGTAAAATGCTTATCGTTTCCTGTTTGTATTGGAACTGGTCAGCTCTGCTGCAGGGTTGTTCTTCTGTAATGTAAACTTAGTTTGTTTTCTCCCTCCCTAACGGCCTTCATTAATCTATCAACCAAATGGCTCTGCAAACTGGGCAACTCAGGCCTCACCCGATCAGAGATATTCCCTTTGTCCTATCCAACCCTCCCCAATCTCTCTGCAACTTAAAAGTAACAAGTTTTCTCTCTTTCCCAGTCATGAGAGCGTCCTTCAACCTGAAATACTAACTCTGTTTCTCTTTGCACAAAGCTGCCTGACATGCTCTGTGTTTCCAGCATTTTCAGTTCTTATATCAAATTCCCAACATCTGCACTTTCATGATTTTCAGTTGAAATCAAGAATGTACAAGAGGCACGAAATAGGAGAATAGAGAAGCGTCATTGTTGTAGGGATGTAAGAAGATTCAAAGGAAGGGTGAGACTTTTACAGATGATTAAGATCTTCCCTCCACGTGCTGTACAATTACAGAGTGCACAAAGGAAAGCGACAGGTAAGAGTATGTCCAGAAGATCACGGGGAGTGAGACCTAGCAGTCAGCATCAAGGCCTGGGGTTGTTGTGTTGGAGAACTGTAGCTCAGGGATGCTGTGTTGGGGCTTTAGTGGGCAGGTTACATCAGAAAACTGAGCCACTGGGGGGAATGGAGGGGAATTGGTGTTGAGAAGGATGCATCCAAGGCTTTGAACCTGGGAGAGCGGTCGTGCTGAAGGATCTGGGCCTCTGGTGGGGCACAGTAGGACCATGTCCCGCGTTTGTGAACTTACAAGTATGGTACAGATTGGTACAGTGAGGTCAGGCGAGCATGGTGGCTGGTTGGAAGCCTGTAAGTCAGAAGATTTGATTTTGTAGGGCATGCAATGACATGAAATCCAAGGAATATACTGATTCCTTATTCAAAGTTTAAATTAAATCAGAATGACTCACCAAAAGGTTATGTGATACTGGGTGTACTTTAACATTGGTGTAACCACACATCGTGCAGGGCAAGCAATACTCAAGAAATAAAGTGGCTCATATTCATGTTCTCACTGGATAACATCCAACCAGGATACCGCCCTTGCTTTGGCTTCCTAACCTTTCACTGCCTGAGTCATTACCAACACTTTTCCTTGTTTATCCAAATTACCAATGGCTGAAAGTAAAAGTAGCAGGAATATCTCCACTCATACCTTTTTTAGTTTCTGCCAAGAATATCTAAATAAAGGGAACAGTAAGACAAATTTGGGAAGTACGGAAAAAGTAAGGGTAATGACGCTGAGAGAAGCAAATGCTATGTCACCAAATTGGTCTTAAATGACGGCAGCACAGGGCACAGTCATGAACTCTGTTTACATGGCAAGTGGAACGGTAGCCAAGTCCTGGGGAAATAAATTCCTGCCACCACAGTGATGCCAAGCCACAAGGTGCGAGGGGCCAGGTATCTTCCTGGGAGGATATTCAGCAAGAAACTAACAACTCAGGGAACCTGGATAATTCAGACCACCAGAACGCAGACTTAGCTGACAGGTTCTATGTCATCTGCTGCACACAAGCTAAAGCCTTCTGGACTTTGCAGAAACGGGGGAGTGGGGTGCAACCTTGCAAATAAACATGAATGAGAGTTAGAAGGGAACTTAAAATAATGAATGAAGTTAACTCAAGCATCGCTCATCCCTTCTCCACTTCAGTTTTGATCAGAGCCAGGGCGGGGGCAGGCAACCAATGGCTCCCAGGAAGTAGATCAGTGACAGAAAGTATTTAAGGAGGCTGCATGCCTCTATCCTCACAAGCTGTCAAATTTTCACTTATGTCAACCAAGTTTGTCTGGCCTCAGGGAAACCCGGCTGATGAAAACAGGCAAGAAAGACTGGGTCATAAGGCAATTATATTTACAGCATTGCTTGAGGGACTAAATTAACAGGAGCATTTTTAGCAATAACCTTACTTATAACTCATAATCTGTCTGACTCCTTCTACTTTATCCTAATCCCGATTTCCTCTCCATCTCCTCCTAATCATCAAGCCTACCTCCATAATCTCATTCCCCATGTACTGACAGTCCCCTCCCTCCATTATCAATTCCCTTCCCCCATTAAAACAACATCCTCCTCTGCCATGTCATTCTGCTACAGGTTTTGCCAATTGTCAGATAGCCAGGTGGGAGTAAATTAAAACATTCCCTGCAGTTAAAACTTGGGGGGATTTGAGGAAACATTTCTGGCACCACAACCTCTCTCCTTCTACCCTGCCCCCTTTGCTCTGTGAGCCTTGGTAACTTTTTTTAATGACTTTACTTACAGGATGCAAGTAACTAGGCCAAACACGGGAGATAGGCCAAACATGGGCAAATGCGAGTAGCTTAGCTGGGCACATTGGTCGGCATGGACGAGTTGGGCTGAAGGACCTGTTTCTGTGCTGTATGACTCTATGAAACCACTTGTCAGCCAGGCCAGGTAAAGGCAGTAGTGAACATCCTATGGTTTAATGGTTACGGTTACTGAGATTACAAAGTCACATCAACTCAGTCAGATTTTACCTGCGACGCACTTTATGCTTTATAAGGTGTTGGTCAGACCAAATTTGGAGTATTGAGAGCAGTTTTGGGCCTCATATCTAAGGAAGAATGTGCTGTCATTGGAGAGGGTCCAGAGGAGGTTTATGAGAATGATCCTGGGGATGAAAGGGTTAACGTATGAGGAGTGTTTGATGGCTCCGGGTAGTTATTCTCAGTGGAGTTTAGAAGGATGGGGGGGGGGGGGGGGGGGGGGGGGGGGGGAGGAAATCTCATTGAAACCTACCAAATATTGAAAGGACTGGATAGAGTGGACATGGAGAGGATATTTCCAGTAGTGCAAGAGTTGATGACCAAAGGGCACAGCCTCAGAATAGAAGGACGTCCCTTTAGAACAGATGAGGATGAATTTCTTTAACCAGAGGGTGGTGAATCTGTGGAATTCATTGCCACAGCCGGCTGTGGAGGCCAAGTCATTGGGTATATTTAAAATGGAGGTTGATAGGTTCTTGGTTTGTCAGGCATGAAAAGGTTACAGGGAAAAGGCTACAGGGAAAAGGCAGGAGAATGGGGTTGAGAGGGAAAAATAAATCAGCCATGATCGAATGCGGAGCAGACTCGATGGACCGAATGGCTAATTCTGCTCCTATGTCTTATGAAATTTGACCTGATGTCTCTGGATCAATAGTCCAGACTTCTGCTAGTCCAATAATTGTTGGCTATAATGACTGAACTAGCAGAAGTCTGGACCATTGTATACAGCTTGACATGGTTATATGGCCGGGCTTCTAATCCAGCTCAAATCAATGGTGGCATGGGAATATGTTTAGTGCAGAGATTTACTAAGGATATTTCATGATGCAGAAAACTATGATGGATACTCAGACAACAGCAGAATGGTTAAATGAGTAGTAGAGATATGTTTCCATTGCAGATGAAGAGGACATAGTACAACCTGCATAAAGAGACCTGAAAACTATTAATTAATGGGAATTAATGGATTTAATATAATCATATATATAATTTTAAGTGTATCTTTTTTTATAATGGAAAATTATAATGGTTACTAAAATAACAATACTTCCAAGAAATTATTTTTATGTGATGGTACAAAAGAACTGTGCAAGGAAACTGCAGAAGATTTAGACTGATTTTGTTTCCTTTCATTCATCAAATCCCTAATCGCCCTCAAGGTGGTGTTGGGAGGCTATCACTGAATACAGTAACCCATGTGGTGATGTGGAAAATTCCAAAGTTCCTCAGGTACAGGATTGTAATGCTTAAGCCACTTGTACATTCTGCAACATTTCAAAGTTCTTTTCCTTATAGGTAAACTTGGATGCAATATTCTCAGTAAGAGATCTTTAAAATGAAAACATCACATCAGTTGTTCTATATTTTATATTAGTTGTGACATACTCTAATGCATTAGCTGCCTCATCAAAGCAGGTTTGTCCTGCAGATACGTCCCCATACAATTATAACAACCAACCGCCATTATCCTTTGTATCTCATCACTCTTGCAACACATGGAACCCTTTGTTAGTAACTGACCACATAATATTGATTGCCCAATATTTCTTAAAAGCTTGTGAATCTACAGCCCACAATCGTATACCAATTTTCTTGTACCATTATTAACCTGCTGTTGAGAAGTTCACAACAGAATTTGAAACAACTTATCAAACCTTTCAAGAAAGCCACTTAACAGTCATAAATCAAGTTGTGATTTTCCCCTACTCAGCTCCAGAAATATTGGCACAGCTTCGAATGCATGTATATTTGAAATCATACACTTGTACCACTTATATCACTTTCACTAACTTATTTCAAACATCTATTTATACAAATCACAACAAAGACCCTAAAGTCAACTTCACAAGGAGAAGTCGGGAAATTATGGCTCAGAGCCAACCAAGTGGTCACAGCAGCAGTGTAACACTACTGTTGACTATTTTCAAATTTATATGACAGACTTCCAATGAACTTGAAAAATAATATCATAATGGAGCTTGCTGTTTTTTTTCTCATTAATTTGTGTTAATTTGCTGCATTGCAAGAGTACTGTTTCTGCTAATTCAAAGACAGCCTTTATGGAACTGTTAACTTTGCAAAGTTGTGGTCTATTTAACATGGATGAGAAATACAGATTGATTCAGAATTGCTCCTCACAGTAGTAGATTTGGCTATAGGCAAAGATAATTCTGTAATCCAATTGCTAAAGCTAAGTTACCCAGCGAAACAGTCGGAAAACAGATTAGCAGGAGACAAAGTAATGGCCTAAGTTCAGATGGTTTAATTGGAGGCAACATATTGAAACTAGAGACTTTTAACTCAAGCAGCAAGGAAATATTTCAGAGAATTTGGCGAGAGCTCTCCAACTCACATGGTAGATTACAAACACATTGAAATCTTATGTCTCATTAGTCACTACTGGGTTCTGGTCAAGATCCCTCAACAGTATTTCATGAAAGGATAGATCTTCTGCTTCCCAGAGGTTGTTGGTCGCTATCCCAGAGAGAGGTGCCGTGCACAGCAGTTAGTGCTGGTGCTTCACAACATTAGGGGCCTGGGTTCAATCCTCACCCGGGGTGCTGTCTTGTGGAGTTTTCTTATTCTCTCATGACATACTGGATGCCTGCCAGGTGCTCTGGTTTCCTCCAATGTCCCAAAGGCAGGCTGACAAGTTAATTGGAAATTATATATTATTCCGTCAAGGGGGAGGGGGGCATGAGTAATAGGTTGCAGGACTAATGGAATTGAAGGGATTGCACTTCTGGGAGCTAACATGGACCTGATGGGCTGAAGGGCCTTCTCCAGTACCAAAATAAGTAGGCTGTTGTGCCAGTCCACTCATGAAACCAGGGTCAGTGGTCTGCCAAGGATATGGTCTGCCATATTGCTTAGGATTTCCCAAATGACAGGATTGTTAGCTAGCAAATCAGGGAGGATTTCAACAGAAGATCTGCCCTATTGTGTACAAATCACTTTCTGAAATTGGTAAAAGAAATAATTAAGTAGTTGTTCTCTAGCAGTTTAGCCACTGATCATCGAAGGGACAGAAGAACCGTTATAGATCAGGTTTGAAACTTAGCTTCATGCAGAGCTAGGAGGAGTGGGCTGCAGCCTCTCCCGCAGCCAACAAGACAATGGCTACCAGTATTGCAATGGCCCAAAGTTGACTCCCACAGCCAGTCTGTTTAGGAAGGTCAGTATTGGACATTGGGTCTACCTGGGTGCAAAGATACACAGTTCACACTGTGAAAAGCTGAATCACCTAATTGTAATTAATGAGGGAAAAACCTCCCCTCGACAATACTGTCAGAGGTCTTTGCAAACTGAGTCTGGTCAATCTCAATCTTGATCTCAGTAACATTGGTCCTGAAAAACACAACAGCACATAATTTTGTACGAATTGACACTGAACAGGCAGTCTCATTCAGTCAGCTGATGTCAGAGACAGAAAAAAATTATTGATAAATACTTCGCCATTTAATTTATGGTCTGAGAGGAGCAGTAAAAGGAGGCCAGTGTGGGAATTGGGAGAAAAATTTATACTGCAGCTGCAGGGAGTACTATCTGTCCTTGCAGTTAAGCCACATGAACAGACTAAAGTAAAAACAGCTTTGCTTAGAAATGTAGATGCCCTTACTTGATCTGAAAATGCAGGACATTACATGCTTCTTGAATTTGTATGAGTATACAGTGGTATGTGTGAAGGAGGGGGAAGGGAGAGGATAGAGGATAGAATTGATGCGTTGTCCATCAATCTGCACAGGCATACATCGCCTTAATAACAGGGAATAAAAAAAGGAGTAAAAAAAAATTAATAGCTTAACTTACTGCTAACCAATATTGTTGTGCTTCAGGTTAGCCCACCAACTGGAAATCTTTGTTCAGGTAAGCAAATCATGGTCCCAACCAAAAAATAGAAAAGGCTAAAATTGGTGAAGTTCAGAAATTCACAGATAAAGGTCTTGCCCTTAAGCGTACATGGGCGACTTGCTCAGGCAATGTGTTCCAAGGGAGTGATGTCCGCTTGTTGGAGGGAGACATCAAAAACACTAAATTGTAACAAATGGAAGTGAATTGCTGCTTCACTTGGAAGGACTGGCTGGGACGTTGGATGATGGGGAGGGACAAGGTAAAAGAGCAAGGTGTTGCACCTCCTGTGGCCTTATGATCAGAACAAATATAACAGAGCTGGCGAAACTAAGAGAATGGAATGGAATCCTTACAGGAAGTGGGTGGGAAGTGTAGGCAAGCTGTGTGAGTCTGTGGGCTCATAATAGATATTGGTTACTAACCTCTTCTGTGAGGTGGTGGTCAAGAAGTCAAGAAAGAGAAGAGCCAGATATGGACAACGTGAAGGTGCAAAGAGGGGAAATTGGTAATAGAGTTAATTAAAATTTCAAGTTGTCTATGTGCAGGAATCTGTGACAATATAGTCATTGATATATATGAAAAGAGGTGAGGAAGTGACGTGAGGACTGAAACAAGAACTATTCCACATATCCCATGAAGAGACAGGCACAGCTTGGCTGCTGTTAGTTCCCACAATGACACCTTTGATCTGGAAAAAGTGAGTGGAGTTCAAGGAGAAGTTGGTTAATTTAAGAACTAGTTCAGACAGGTCAATGAGGATGGTGGTGCTGGAGGGGAACTGACTGGGCTTCTGTCCGAGGAAGTGAAGGGTTCTCAGACCATCCTCACATGTGGTGGAGATGTAGGGGGATTGTTCAAGCACAGTGAAGATGAGCCATTTGCAACCTGGAAACTAAGAACCCTCCAAGATACTGTTCTCATGAAGTTCCACACTGCTTCTTTACCTCTCCAGAAATAATCATGTTCAGATTTTTTTTTTAAGGACAACTTTGCCCAGAGCATGGCAATCTATATGGGATAGATGTAGAGGAGCACATTGGAGAATAATGCTCCAGCAGTCCAGGTTCAATTCTGGTCTCCACCACTACCTGTGTGGATTTTGGACATTCTCCCTGTGGCCATGTGGATTTTCCCCAGGTGTTCCAGTTTTCTCCTACATCCCAACATTGGTGGGTTAATTGGCAACTGGAAAATACCCCTCGTGTAAGTTGGGTGGCAGGAGAATCAGAATGGAGTTGCTGGGATGCGAGAGACAACAGGTTATAGGGAGATAAGTGGGGAAATGGGATCAACAGGATTGCTCTGAAGGAAGCCACTCAACTCACCATTAACCTGAAGGGCCATTTGACTTCCTTCCTGGTTGTAAGGGAATATGAGATCTGAGAAATTCAATGTGATTTTGAGGAATAGCACCTTACCTTTTCACAAGATTCTGGCCTTAACACTGAATATAACAACATTGGATTTTCACCACCAATCTCACTTCTTCCTCAGAGGGATGGAGAAGCTGTCATTTGGTAATTATTATGCAAGCATAATATCTTCATGAAACTCACCACGGCTTAGCATTTTTGCATGTCTAACAGCAAAGTAAACTAAACAGCATTTATGGTGACTCACATGTCATTGGATCCCTTCCACACCACAAGTTGCTGTGTAATATAGATAATATGGTGTATTCTATTATATAAGCAACAAACCAAACAACCGTTTTCTTCTGAAATGGATCACTGCAATACTGACAAAAACACCACTCGCCCTCTTCTGTGCAAATTGTTCAAGAGATTTTGATTTTTTTTGTACTGCATGGCAGGAACAGGTTCAGGCACTTGAATTTAAAGTTTCATGTGAGAATTTTTTTAAAAAATATGCTTTCTATAATTATAACTCCAATGTGAGAGATGTAATAATGTGAAAGAACATGCTGACATTTAGAAGTACATCTGCCATACTGGCAGCCAAAAAGTGTAATGAAATCTAAGCATTTATCAACAGAACTGCTAGGTTACATTCAGCGACATCAAAAGTCCCAGCCATTGCAAGAACTTCAGAATCACTGCACCTTCACTGAGATGTGCTATAGTATGCAAGGATCCTGTTCATATACATTGCAGGTGACAAACATAACTCTGCTATAGTGATAAAACAGCATTGTTGGTCTGGGGAAAAAATGCATTCAACAATGATATTTTCAGAATAAAATCACAGACTAGAAGAGAAATTAAAATCCTTGCTGACTTGATAATTTATAATGTTCAGTATCCAGGTAGTTCTGTTAAATGATCAAATCACAAATTTATCCATGAGAACATTGAACATGTTTTTGTCTCTTCATTTTCCTGCTACACAGATCTGCAGGCTACTCCACAGTTAATTTTCTTTCTCAGCTACAGGCAAATCACAGCACGTTCATGCGTAATACTCAGATTTTCTCCATGAAATTCAAGAATGTTTATCTGCACCTCAAGACCTCTACTCAAGATGTGCAAGATTGTCACGTGACCAAGACAAAATATGCTGATTCATTTATATGCTTTAGGTTTCCTTTATGAAGGAGTTGCTTTATTCTATCATTATATTTACCAATTACACAATCATACTTTAAAATGCAAAACATATTACTTTGCAATGGGTATTTATTTACCTCCAAACATAATAGGTATTGAAAAATCAATATGACTGATGCAAGTCATGCTGCTTCGTTATGTTTCATGTGGCAGAAAGACACTCTTCCCAAAACTACAGTTTCACACATGACACTAGATATCTTTAAGATGATGCATTCCAGGTTTCATGTAAATATATTGCAAGATGCATGCTTGATCACAAATAAAATTGTTCCTGTAGCATGCAGACTTAGAACATTGACCAAACAATTGCAAAGGAATTAAATTGCTGTAGCAGCTCTGGCAATCATTTTTCAAATGTTAGGAGGTTTGAAAAGTCAGGTTAACAGTAGTTGGATTTTATCTCCTGCTTATAATATGATACCATTTATCTAGCTGTATGATAAGGTAAAGTGTTCAATCATGTTTTCTTCATATCATTCTCTGTTTTCTCTCCTCTGACTTCTCTGATCCCTTCATCTTACTCCCGAGGCCAAGCTGACCTGCAGTCTCTAAATTTTAAAACTGTTTTGACATCCAGCACCGGGTGAGCAGAAAGTCCCTCCAACTAATCGTTCCGAAGATCAGTCATTTTCAGTCCTCATCACAAACATTCTCTAGCCAACTACTCCACCCACCAAAAAAGGATCTGAAACTGGGACAGACTGCCTGGAACCTTGGTGCCAATATTAGACCCTGAGTTGAGTATCAAAACATATAATTTTGCTAAGATGCCTACTTCCATCTCCCAAACGTTGCCTGACTCCACTCTAACCTCTGCTCATCTATTCCCTCACCTGTACCTTTATTATCTTTAGCTGCACCTATTCCATTGAAATCTTGGCCTGTCTTCCTCATTCTGCTCTTTACAATATTGAAATTATTCAAAATGCTGACTGTGTCCTAATTTGCACCAAGTCCTGTTCACCCACCACACTTGTTGATGCCTTGATTTTAAAGCTCACATGTTTGTTTTCAAATAGCCTGGCCTGTCCATATCCTGATAAGCTTTTCCAGTTCTGCAGCCCTCTGAGATCTCCAATTCTGCTCTCTTGATCATTCCTCAGTTTAACTGTGCCTTGGTGCCAAGACCCTAAGCTCTGGAATTCCCCTCATTTTCTCTTATTCCTATTATATGCTCCTTAAATCCTACCTCTTTGATCTAGCAATCTCTCATTTTCCCTGATATTTCTGAATGTGGCTAGGTATCATTTTGCTTGCGTTTTAATGCACCAGTATAAAGTCTTGGAATCATTCTGCAACATCACAGGTGCTATATGTAGGAGATTTTCTTTTTCAAAGGGAAATTAGAATCACAAGTGTACACATTATCTATAAGAGAAAGCACTGGCACTTTGATGTGTTACCTTTTGCATTCTTCAGTGACATGAGAGCTGATGTGGAAAAGTAACCTCTAGAAAGCAGTCTTCTCCAGCTGCCTGACATGTGATGTGGTGGAGGGGTGATGATGTGCTATTTCTCATTACACTCATGGAGGCTGAGGTGTTGGCTGCCTTCCTATTGAAATTTGTCTCAATGTGAAATCACTTCACTCAAGTTACTTTTCTCCAAGGAGTAACCGCTTTCAGCCTTTCTAGCTTGACTGGTAATCGAGTTACTGAAGGGAGTTCTGGCTGTGTGTCTGTTTTTTGATTCTTTAGCACAGCATCCATGGAATGGTTATGATAATTGCAGAGGTGAGGACGAGATTAAACAATGAGCTTTTGCAGACTTCAAACTGCTTAAAAATAAAACTTTGTTTTCACCTATGAGCTTAGTTTGAAAAGGCACAGCACAAATGATTTGAAATTGGAAATTGCATCTCAACCTACTGGGGTTTGATATCATTATCAAAACTGATCAAAGGTGAAGTACTCTGACTATAGTTTGTAAGGTGATTTCCAAACCAGCATTTGAATTGCCTGCACAGATGCTGATGCAATTTGCAGCCTGCTGTGCTCAGCCCTGTTAGGATTCCTGAATGAAATATAAAATGGATTACATTTGACACTCAGTGAACTGCAATGCAATATCTGTCCTCCATCACAAACCAATTAGAGCAAACTTCCATCAAATTTAGATTAGTTTACAGCATAGAAAGGAATAAAAGTATAAATTAAAATTTAATAATTTTATAAATAAAAATTTAAATAAGAATTAATCCTGTCCAAGCCAAACAAAAATTATACTAAGAAATGGAATAATCAACCTTTCCCCTTCATCTCCAGAGAGGCCTACTCCACATACACAAGCAAACAATCCAATTTTGGGATAGAGCGAAGAAGAATTATCCACAATATCCTTCATAAACCCTTGGATTTGACAGGAACTTCATTACAAGGAGACTAGAACCACAAATTAACCCTCTCAGACCACAGGGCCCTATTTTTTGTGCCTGAAATGATTGTATACAAGTCTTACAGTTCCACATTCAAGGGTAAATAATACAAATTAATGCAACATTAAATGTACTTTCATTTTGAAAGAGTAAAAATTATATATATATAGATATAGATATAAAATGACTGAACCATCAAAACATACCTCTAGAATTCTCATACAAGTTTTTTTTTGTTCCAGAATTAGAGTTAATGACAGCCAGCAAGTAAAATTATTAATTAGTTTTATTTTTACATGATCTAATTAAACTTAACAGGAGCAATAATTTGAGGTTTTAGGTTACTCCTACTGTCACCCATAACACTCAATTAATGAGCAAGTAGGAAAAAAAGTACTGCAGAGATAAATTTTGAAACATGCGCATCAACATTATTTGAGTGGCAATAGGTAAGGGGGAGATGCAATTGGACCTGGGTGTCCCTGTACACTAACTGATGAAAGTAAACATGCAGGTGCAGCAAGCAGTTAAGGAAACCATGATTTATCACCATTCATAGTGAGAGGATTCAAGTACCGGAGTAGAGACGTCTTATTGCAATTGTGCAGGCCCTTGATGAGACCACACCTTGAGTATTATGTGCAGTTTTGGTCTCCTCATCTGAGGAAGAATGTTCCTGCTGTGGAGGGAGAACAGTGAATGTTCAAAGACCAATCCTGTGATGGCAGGGCTGACATCCAAAGAGAGATTGAGATAATTGGGCTCATATTTGCTTGATTTTAGAAGGATGAGAAGGGACCTTATTGAAATTTATAAAATCCTGACAGAACTGAACAAAGTAGATTCAGGAAGGATGTTCCCAATGGTGGGGAAGTCAAGAAGCAGGGTTCACAACTCATGGATATGGGGAAGACACTTATGATTGAAATGGGGAGAGATTTGTTCCCTGAAAGAGTGGTGAACTAGTGAAATTCTTACCACAGAAGGCAGTTAATGCCAAATCATTAAATAGATTCAAAACAGAATTAGATTTAGTTCTTATGGCTAAAGGGAAGGGAAGGGATATGGAGGAATAGGGAAATTTGACTGATCAGCCATGATCATATTGAATATTGAGACAGGATTAACGGTCAAATGCCCCACTCCTACTCTATGTGTTTTTATGCAAAAAAAATTCAGAAATAATAACATTATGATTATAAACTCTCTCTCATGGCACCATCTGAAGGTTTGTGTTGGCTGTTCATTGTTTGGTTCCTGAATTATCCCAAACATTCTTGATAATTCAGATCTATGAGCGAAGCTGAAATCATTCAGGAACCACTGTGCTATCAGTACTCAAATGAAAATATTCCTCATTGACTCACAATCTCACAAAAACACCTTTCCGTTCTCACTCTCAGGAAGTTCATACAGCAATTTGGGAGAGTGACCATAAAATGACAGTCGCTGCAGATTCTGGGTGCTTCTTTTCAATCATTTTTCCCTAGATATTATTTGAACAGTGTTCCTACGCCATTACAACCCTTATAAGATTACCTGGGCAACCGGATATGAGCTTTCAAAGGTTAAAAAGTACTGAGCTATCTGCTTGTGAGCTGCGGGGTTACCAAGTGCTAGAAGGAGGGATTGTACTGAGTACCTGTACCACCTCAATGCATTCCCTGTACTACCTCAATGCACTGTGTAATGAATTGATCTGTACGAACAGTATGCAAGACAAGATTTTCATTGTACCTTGGTACAAGTGACAATGATAAACCAATACCAATACCTCTATTTCATCTTGCACACACACAGTGGGTAGAATGGCTTCCTGCACTGTAATTTTTTTGATTAGATGTTTACTATGACCTCAGAATCACACAGCATTACTTTATTTGATTTTATTTACCATGTATTCTGGACTCAGAGCAATCATTTTATAACACAAAAAATGGTCCAGTAATGCTTTTGTCTAATTACAATAACCAAACTTCTTTGATGGACTGTAATGTTATGGTATCCACACTACCTTAGGAAGCTACTTGATCAGTCACACCACTTCTGTGGCAAAAGAAGATGAATTGTGTGCACTTGTAGTTTTGATAATTATCTACAACAGTACATCTTTGGTCAGCATATTTGATTAACCATATTAAAACTGATTATTGTAAATTTTGTTAAAACATAAGAAACTAGATAGCAAACCAGTCCCCCCCCCCCCCCCCCCCCCCCCCCCGTAGGTTACATCAGCAGGTTAAGGAACATCAGATCAGCAGCAACCTGTGCTCTCTCACTCACTTGATCGTTAACACTATAACTTCATCATCTACTTGCATCATGTTTAAAGAATACCTACCACAGAAACATGCAACCAAGCAGGAGAGCAGAGCAGAGGAGGGGATGCCATTATTTCAGACTCTTGACCTGTAAGGATTTTTGAATGGCATCGAGCTTAAAGACACATGCTCCTTGGATTCCATGTTAAGATTCCCAACAAAAGCGTCACACCATTTAAAGAGAAATGCTATTGACATTCCTTATTGACTGTCCCACTCCAGGAGCACAGACTCAAGTCACAAGGTTAAGACAGACACATTAGGTCATCTGAAGTAAAGCATCACTCTCCCTTTTCTTTCCAAACACTTCACCTAGAATTAACAGTTGTTCAGATTATGAGGGGTCTGTGCTCTCACTCATTAGTCTGCAGTATGGTTAACTATCTCTTATTCCAGCAAGTCCTGATATATCCAATCCTTATAAATTTTAATCAACTTCAAGTCACATGGTTTTCAACTCTCAAACACTTCAGCAAAGCAGTCATCCAATCTGAATTTGATTTCTCCAACATGGAGGAAACCACACTGTAGACCTTGAATGCAACACACAAAATTAACAAGCAAATCTCTGCTTCAGATGGAAGGAGTGTTTGGGTTCCTGGATGGTGGGAAGAGGTAAATGAGCAGGTTCTGCATCCCCAACAGTTGCATGGAAGGTGCACTGAGAAAGGCAGTGGGTGTGGCCAGAGGATCTCCAAGGCTGATGGGGATGAAGGGAAGTATTGGGGATCCCTACTGTTGCTCCGTGTGGGAGAGGGGCTTGGAACAAACATAGGATTTCCCCTTGACCTCTGCAAAAGAGGTGACATCACTGTATAACTGAATCAAACCGAACACCGAATAGAACTATACAGACTACATTCCAATATGTTTGAATGCTTCTCCATACGCCTCTGGTGGCAGTGGTAAAAATTAGCAGTAATGTTCCATGTGCGGTGGGGGGGGGGGGAACCAAAGACACCCTTCAGATACATATTTAGCAGACAGCTCAAATACATAAGTTGGATGGCAGTGTCAGGTGTCAAGCACTAAGTGCCTGGATCCAGTGCTGGAATAAGTTCAATAACCTCACACAAATGGTCAAGGTCAGTGAATGAATCTTCAAGTGCTACCAACAACAACGCCTCAATTTACCCATCCCTGTAACTCTCATAACAACGATCTCTATCAATCTATTAACAAAACTCATACCTCGTATTCATCCACTCCACCACATTCTCACAGATCTCGCACTACCGAAACCTCTCACCACATTTCACTTACTGCTAGTAATATAGCCAGCTACATCACCAAGATTGCAAAATAAAGTAAATAATACACTTTTCCCTCCCTCTCTCTCACAGACAGGAGGTGTTCAACTGGAAGGTGACAGCCAAGCTAACATATCCTAATCTCCACTGAGGAGCTGGCCATGGCTAATGCTTTCCTGAGGCCAGGAGCAAAGCTGAAACCATTGAAGATGATTATATCCTCATACCTAATCCTTTGCTCATATGTCATTTCCCTCTCAACTTGCAGTCAGACTTACAACCTTCAAACGTGTACTTCTTACTTTCTCCCTCACAACACAACCTTAACCTTGTCCTTTTTATTTCAGATACCTAATGATAAAACAAGAATATAGCAAGAACGGAAAGAAAACAATGATTATGAAGACTCGGAGTTACTTACAGCCACTAGATCAGATATGTGCACTGAGGAAATAGCATAAAGATGGGATCTACAAATAGCTTGCTATCAGAGTCCAAGTCTGAGACAGTCATAGAGAGATAGAGCACAGAAAGAGCCCTTCAGGTGACTGAGTCTGTGCCAAACATCAACCACGCATTTACGCTGATCCTACCTTCTTATCAACTCCCACTTCCCAAGATTCTACCACTCACCGCCACACATGATGGACAATTTACAGCAGCCAATTGTGTGGGGCAGCTTACCGAAAGCAGCTTGATGCATTGAGAATCATACCATACCTGTGTTCACCGTCAACGTGCATGGAGGAATAGTACATCAACTTGACACAGGGCCATGTGTAGAACACAGATCCATCCTTTGCAGTGTGGATGTGGTGGCCAGCTCCATCAGACATGTGTTGGATCAACCATGCTGCAGCATTGGATGATAATATTGCAGCTTTCACTGGAGCACAAACAGCAGTCACTCCATATCTGAGCATTGAAGTCAAAGCTCAAACTGCTGTCATTCAAGCTCAACCTGCTGCCATCAACTCAGACTGCTGCTGTTGTGGATTAGAGATTGCCGAGGGGCATGGAAGGGGTTACAGCAGTCTGCCAGTCTATCCCCCAGCAGTTGGCAGATGAAGCATGAATTCAGTGACCCAGAAATCAAAGATGGTGGTGTGCTGTTTACACTCTCCACTGAAAGAGTTTTAAATACAACGCACACAATTTCCCAGCAGAAACTTGTAGATAGAAGCCAGCTAGACCTCAGGGGTGAGGCAATGAATGGCAACAGTGCCTATTGAAATGTGTGTCATCATGGGCCCACAAATATTGCTAATAAAATGTTTGAACATTGACAAAACTATATCTTGATGCATCCTGGCTTAAGCTAGCTGTTAAAGCTGTCTAATTGTGATTGTTTCTAAATATTTCTGACATTCAGAAACATAAAAGCCAAAACAAATCTAAACAAAATGAAATCATTAAAAGAAAATGATATTTCAAAAAAATTAAAAACTCAAACAATTAAACAAGTCTAACATACAAAAAGTAATTGTAGCCCCTTATGGCTACTGCCCTCTATTGAAATCAATGAAAGAGAACTCTCTCAGAACTAAACACATCCAGTATCTCAAGCAGATTCCCCACGATACGTGGAGGAGAATCTCTGCAATGCTGTGTGCTCACACTGGACGTTCAGTGGGCAGTTGAAGCTACACTAGTGAACAGCTGTTATAAAATTTGGATCTCTTGCATTCACACATGCATGCCTAGAAATCCCCAACTTGCTAGCCTAATGTGGTGAAAACCTGGCAGTTATATGTAAAACTGCTGGCATGGTCCTACAAAATCCAGGCCAATATCTTCTCTCATGATGCCAGCATTTTTATTTATCTGCCACTGCCACTCTGCCAGAACCTTGCTGCTGATTTTCAGACAGCCATCCTGCCTGCCAAGATGAAGCAGTCTTCAGTTGGTGCTTCTGAGCCCAGCTGTGCTTGTAGCCGTTGTTTAAAGCGATCTGCAGTCTCTTTCAATGTCAGTCATTAGATTTGTCCAGCTCTTTTGCAGTGACTGGTGTATTATATTGGGGCACCTGTAATACAGGAACTAGAGAAAGGCACAAGTGTAATTAAATATGTTGTATGGTGTGACTTCATTTATAAATTTAGTTTAGGAATGTTATTCTGTGGTGGCCAAGTGCATATTCTGATGGGCGTGACAGAAGGAAGGTTAGAAACAGGGCAATTGGTAAATGGGGAACTTGAGTTCAGGTTAAACCATAGCATTCAGATCTAAGTTCATGAATATCTGGAGCAGAAAGTGGCTTTCTGGATGCTTCTTCCCTCCTTTGTCGTCATCCCATTTCTCCATATATTCCAGTGACTGCTGCTCAGCTGCTCCCTGTGAAGCTCGTGATATGAGGAAATCCTCTCGATGCTGAGGGTGGCGCAGCACGCAAGGGAAGTCTGGACACTCGCCCTGCTGAGTATGCACAGCTTCTTTAGGGCAGTGCAGGCGATGATGGGGTTATTTCAGCAAGCCAATGATTGCCTTATCACACACCATGTGTCTCCATGACATTGAAGGCATGGGCATTGCCCATGTGTGCATGAAATGGACACTGGAGTCATCAACTATGTGGACAGCAGATAACCCTTATCATCTAATAGCTAATCATGGATTTGCTAAGGTAACTCAAATGTAGCTGGAACTGCAGAGAATTCACACATCATAATAAACCAATGATACCAGGTTTTGGTTTTTATGATTTACTGTGGCTGCTTACCAGCTGAACATTGAAAGGGTGAATCCCATTTAATTCCTGCTCTGAACAGGCTAATGCCTACAAAATATATTATCTTCTGTGAATGGCAACCTTAATCATGGTAAAAGCTGCAAGGCATCTCTACGTACAGCTTACTGGAGAATGAAATGCGATCAGCTCTGTTTGACTAGAGGGAATCAATAATCGCCCATACATAAGATAAATGACAAATTTCAGTTATTTTCAGTTTTAGCCTGGAAGAAACTAGATGCAGAAGAGTTCTTGCCACAATTAATTTGACATGCATTGCAAATGCAGTCCTTCGGGGTCACAGTTATGGCTGCAGTAGATGACAGTAGCAGTGATACGTCCTTAGTGAAAATGCAGACATCCTGACAACTGTGCCACACTGGGGCCAGAGATCTTTCCCTGATCAGCCTGGGTGGATGTGGCCTCCAGGTGAGAATGGTTTTCTCTCTCTCTACTTCCTCTCACTTCAGTGCTTTTTGTGCAGAAAATCAGCAAAATACTCTGATTATGATTTCCAGATTTGAAACAACTATCGAAATCACATGTAGAATCACAGCAATGACCAGAAACATAAAACCAGAATGTAAATCCGAAGCCTTCAATCAGTCCTTTAAACAGCAAGCTTGTGTGGAGGGAGTCAGGGGCAGTGTGTATGTTCAGTGTTTAGCTGTGATTAAGGAAGGACACGCAACAATGGCAGTGCTGGAGCAAAATCAACATTAATGACCAAAATCAAGATCAAACTCACACTGACTGACTTCATTGTCCACCTTATGCCAAATATACAATGTATACGCACTAACTGTCTCATCAGTATGGCATCCGGTATGATTCACTCCACAAATTTATACGTGGGTGTATGTGCCATCTTGTTCATCCACAGCACCAGTGATGACATTAATGATGCGAACTTCAAGCCAGCACGGTTGATGATACTCACACTTACACATCTTGTAATCAGTGGAAGTTAACATGTTACTGCAATTTCCTAATGGTTTGACTCAGTATAATATTTGCATTTTAACCATGGAACCCAGTTGATATTGGGCTGAGTCATGCTTGACCTGGCTCGTCACCTGCGTTTGCCAATAGCCGCACATACTTTTCACAGCTCTACAAGTCCAGCCATCCTTTGTGCAAGCCTTCCATGGTTGTCCTATGAGTGGAGTGGCCCCCACAAGCATCAGGTGGCAGATAGAGACCCTGCCCTTCCAGATCAGTTGTGATGACAACTCGCTGCTATCAAAGGCTTTCAAACTGCTTTTAAATGACTGTGTACTAGAGATTAATTAAAACATTAAAGTTAATCAAGTAAAAAAAAATCCTTTGTTCAAGTTTATCAACTCCAATCAAAGAATGGGCTTCATGGCTCAGGCCAGCCTTTCCTGGTGTGAAGCTGAGGGGCTGACTGCTCAGTGCTGAGTCCAGTGAAAAGTCAGATGCACTGGCAGAACTGCTGGCTTAACTTCAGCGCAATCTGGCTCACTAAAGTAAGATGGGCATTTTTATATTAAGTGGGAACCAGTATATTGTAATGCTCTTTCATGATACTGGCATTAAGTGTGACATTCACAAGTTCTAAAGGGTAGGATCCATTCATAAAAATGACATTTTAAAGCAATAGATTGCCAATTTATACCTTTACTTTCTAATGCATGGGAGCAGTACGAAATCGACATTTTCTAAGGTATGGAACCTAATAAGATATTTTCTTTTTGGGGGAATTTGATATTCACATCCGCATATTCTAATGGGAAGCCCAGTACATTATCTGCAAGGTAGAACCTTCCGTAGGCATGTTTTCCAATGATCAGTAAGTATACTCACCCTGTGTAATAAGTGGCATACAAAATGATAGATATTTCCCAAATTGTTGGCACCAAGTTTTCTATTGGACAAGATCAGAATGAGATTCATCTTTTCAAAAATGGCAAGAAGGATGGGGGTGGGGAGGGAATATGATTTTCACATTTTCTAATGGCTGGGAGCAAGTAGGATAGACATTTTCTAATGGTGGGATGCACTATGATATATAAATGTTGCAATCAGTGTGACCTTGGAGGAGATTCACATTTTCTAATAGTAGAACCCCAAGAATGATGCTAGAACATCTTTTTAGCATATAGGCTAATTGTAATGGTACAGCTTTGACAGCATGGTGAGTATTTGAAGATTTTAATCAGCAAACAGCATTACATCATGAAAATCATTGGGTAAAATGATTAACTAATGTGCTAATGTATCTCATACTTCAAACTGCCATTCGTCCATAATTTTAAACTTACCCATTTGGCCTATGTTCCCATTATTATAGATTAATACAAGAGACACACTTTCATTGAGTGATATATTAAATGAATCAACTTCAAAGGTTAATGAGGCTAATAGTTATAGTCATTCTTCTGTATGTTTGCTTTTAAATGACATTGATCTATAACACTGTAGCCTTTTTACAAAACCTAAAAATAGAAATCTTGTGAGATTTTTACTAATTGCTGAGATGAAACAGCCCAGTAGTTACACGAGTTAGAAAATGTTTGAATAGCAGATATATAATATCTGTATGCTGACCCTGCATGTGAACAAGCTCCGAGTGTGAAATGCAAATTTATCCATTCTTTGGGTAATTTTATGTTAAAGGACTAATGCACCTATAGCAAGCTAGATGTGCTGCCATAGAGAAAAGAATGACCTGGTTGCAATGCAGCTATGTCGTCTTTGGATGTTATTGCAATTAGATATTCTGTAGAGGAGGAAGGTGCAGTTTTACACAGATGGCATCTGGGCATTGGGGCAAGATCCTGAGGCTGCATTGCAGGAGATGGGGGATTCACAATAACACTAACAGTTTAAACCAACTTGACTGCAGGACTCAAAATCCTTAGGTATTTCAACCTAATCTATTTTGATGGTTTACACAATAACCTTCATTCACAGCTGTTCCCAATAAATGTTCATTCTTCAGTCGGCTACATTTTGAAGCATCTCTTTTTTTCCACTACATCCCTTGGCTCCACAACTGCTCTTCTTGTCAATTCTTCCAGTTCCCGGTACCTGCATGGCTTATGCCAATATGAGCATGTCAACTTTGGGTTACATACTGATACAAGATACTACATGTCATGCAAATTTGATTTTTTTTATTTCTTTTACTCATTATAGGGGAACCCTATGCATGGCGAGAACAAGTACAATGAGAAGAGAGCACAGTGCAGAACAAAAAAAAAGTGAAAAGACAGATAGGGAAATAGAAAATCTGATCTCAACTCAAAGTTATGATCAAACAGCTGCTGCTCCTTTTCTCAAACTATCCATTCCCTGTAAACAAACCATAAGCTGAAGAAGACTTTGATGTCAATTATTCATCTCGTGTGAAAACTAGCCACTCACATAAAAACAGACTCTAAGAACTTCCATAGCTAGTAAAACGGAAAAGATCAACAAGGACAAATGTGGGTTCCTTACAAAGGTAGAAAATGTATAATGGAGATTAAGGAAATGACAGAGGACTTAAAGAAATAGTTTCGTTCTTTACAGATGACACAAAACAACTCCAGTACAAATAAGTAAATAACGCGTGTAAAGAAATACTACTATGCAAGTTAATCAGCCTGAAAGTGAGAAATTCCAAGGACCCTATGACCTACTTCCCATTGCGTTTTGAGATAATGGATCCCACAAAACCAGATTGGAAGTCAATCTCAGTCCTGAGGAACTATTGAAGAAGAAAAAATGTTCTGGTTATAATCTTACACAATTCTACAGATTCTTCAATGGTTCCTACAGATTGGAGGGTAGCAAACATTTCCCTACTCTCCAAGAAAGAGCGAGAGAATATAGGGATCCATCAGTCTGTTAACTTGGATGGAGAAATGCTTTATTGAAGACTGTTCATTGCAACATTTGTTCACCTTCTCCCTCTAACAGGCTCAGCATATTTTTGCCTGATGCAGTCACTATATCAGGCACTGAGGCTGCTGTGATTGGTTTCATGATGCCATGCACGTCATAATATTAACCGTTGGACTCAATCTCAGCCAGACTAATATCAGGCAAGGCTGCCTCATTTCTCCAAAACTTCTCTCAGACTTTGTTGCAATAATTCTGAATAAAACTAAATGTTATCTCAAACCCTTCCCCACTCCAGGTGCAATGTTACCTCAATTGCATTCATTAAGCTTTAGCATGCGGCCAGTGTTTGTAATTGCACTTATTCTGAGGGCAAACTTCAACATCATTAACTCGGTTTTAATGAAGCATAAAAGAGTATGGTCCTCACATTGAACATCTGTGAAATGAAGGTCCTCCACCAACCTGTCTCCAACTCTGCAATTCTACCAGCCTGACAATTAAGGTCTTTGTTGAGGCAACAGAAAATGTCACCACCACACATACATCAGGAGTCAGATACTGGATGAAGTCCAGATGAAGAGTCTCAACCTGAAACAACAGAAAAACATCTCTCTCTCCACAGATGCTGCCTGACCTGCTAATGTTTTTATGCTAATGTTATACAGTATGTCAAATGCTATATAAGTTGGCCTACTGGAACATGACAAGCAAGCCTCCTTAAATAACTGGAACACCAGTGATCAGTCAGAATCCCTGGTCCATAACAGCTCAAAATGGAGGAGGAACATTCAGGATGGCACTGAGACCTCAAGTCCCTTCATTGGGAGAACAAAGAAGCCCAATGCAAATAGCAGAAAGGGATCACCACCTCCCAAATTACCCATCTGCCTGCCCTACCAAGCACTTTCCAATGGTAGAAGCTGCTGATCCAGCATTGGCCTCATCAGCCACTGATCTGGAATGGAAACCAATTCCAGTTGGTTTCCTCAAGTACTTTACTCTTAATTGTTTTCAATACTTTTGCTCTATTACTTTGGTTCTAAATTTTCATTTCACTGATGTCTTTTTGTATTTTTGGGCCACAATGTTGTTTTGATATAGAGTAGCTTGATGGGCAATAATATTTTCAGAAGTATTTCTGACACATCAAATCGGTGCACATTTTCCCAACTAGTGCTCTTCTAGCATCCTCAGTCCCAGTGGTGGAAGAAAAAAATGACGTCTTATGTGAAAAGATAATAATGTTAGAAATAGTAGGAATAGGCCCTTCAGCCCGTGTGCCTGCTCTGCTGTTCAATAAGATTAAAATTGTCCTTTTACCCTAGTACCCCTGTCCCACACTATTTCCACATCTCTCAATTCCTTTAATATCTAAAAATCTATCAATCTTTTTCTTGAAAATACTCACAATTGAGGCTCCATTGTTCTTTGGGCAGTGAATACCAAATGATTCATTACCCTTTGGTTGAAGAAAATTCTTCTCATCTCTGTCCTGATTGAATCTGTATTTTGCGACTGACCCTAGGTTCGAGACACTCCAGCTGAAGAAAACATCAACTCTGCATCTACCCAGTCAAGTCCCTTAAAAACTTTGTACATCTAAATAAAATTACATTTTATTCTTTTAAACATGAGATACCAGCCTAGCATATTTAATCTCATCTCATATAACAATCCTATTGTACCTGAAATCAATTTGGCAAATCTTCACCGCAATCCCTCTGTCGCAAGTATATAGTTCTTTGGATAAGTGGTCAAACTTGTACACAATAATGCAAAATGCAGTTGAATCAAGAGTCAATATAACTGGAGAAACACATCTCTGCTCTTGTATTCAGACTTTTTTATATTATATTTCATCCACCATGTCCTTCCTGATTTATTTTGTTTAAGAATAAAGCCAATGTAAGCAAAATAGGTATAATGATTGAGCAGGACAGTATGGGCATGGAGATAGCTAGCAGATTATTGGGATGAATCACAGATACAGAGATGGGAATTTAAGCATACTGTCAGATGACAAGTGGAACAACTGAGGTCCAAACAGATTTCTCCTAAACTATTATTCTGTCCTCCATTTGTGATTTGCCTGCATTTTTCCTGAGTGCTCATTATAGGAGTAAAAACGCTTGAAAAAAATAGCTATGTCTAAATTCTACAGAAATGTAGCAATTAGAGCTTCTCTTTAGATCCAGAAACCTTGTTAACCCCATTACAACAGGCCTAGCCTTGTGCACGAAAACTTGCTGCAGTGCTGATGTCTGCTAAAGTGTTCACGGGATCATGTGTCATACTTTTCACACTTTCAGTATTTTAATAACATATTCATAGAATATCATTACATGATTTTTTCCTTTCCCATCATTATCAGCTTTCATAATTTCAACCATTTTCATAAACAGTGGTTTCCACAAACATGGTTTTGACCCAAGATCCACATATGAACAAGGCAAAAATTGTAAAAGATACCAAAGAAATATGAAGCAATATCAGTACAACGTACAGACTACCTCTGCCATTATTCCACCTGTGTTTTCCCTTCTATTTTTGTTTTGCCTTTCTATCAGTCTTTATAGTATTGCCTTTTCTCTTGCTTTTTTTTTTCCTGTTAGACATTTCTCATGAGAAGCAATTGTATTAACTTTAGCTGGTTCACGAGGAAGTTAAAAACACTGGAACTCTTTATAAAATCCCAGAGATTAGTGGGATTTACTGGTTTAACCACCAATACCCAGGTTCATATTGGATAGCCCTTAAAGTTCTATCTGCGCTAGAGAAAGAATCTGTAAAGACATATTGCAATTGATTATTTTTATTTTAAGTAGACCACACTAAAAGCAATAGCATCCTTCATGGGAAGTTAATTATTGTGAAAGCCTTTCAATGGCCTTCAGTGCCAGCAGGCATGCGTGACACAATAACATTTTTACAGCTTCATTAGATGTTTCAGCATGAGCTAAGGGTAGGGCAGGAGTTCTGATAATACTTGTGGGTGTTTGGATACAAACCCAAAACATGAATCAGGCTCATCGGTATGGGAAAAAAATCTCTGATGATTTCTAAATACTATCATTAAACAACATCAAAGGCAAACAGAAATTTGCAAAGGATGTTTCAGCCTAATAACATACTTCGCTGAAAAATTGTGAACCCCAAAATTTTAAACCAAGTTAATGAATGCATTCTAAAACCTAAAGAGTCATTTTGACTAACAGAAGTCTAAAATAGACAATATCATATCAGTTGTACATTTCTCCTGTTCCTAGTTTTAATTTACAATGTGCAATGCATAGGTGGCCAAATAACACCCAGTTTACACACAATTCCAAAGTTATAATTCATAGAATTATATAATCATACACTGTCATAGAATCATATAATCATACAGCACAGAAACAGGCCCTTTGGCCCAGAGTTCATGCTGACCATCAGCCATCCACTTACATTAATCCTAATGTACCTATTAATACCAATCTTCTATTCTCCCCACATTCTCATCAACTACCTCCATAATCTACTACTCACATACAGACAAGGGACAATTTTACAGTGGGATATGGCAGAAAACTGGAGTACCAAGAGTAATCCCATGCAGTCACAAGGAGAACATGCAAACTCCACACAGACAACACCCAAGGTCAGGATTGAACCGAGGTCTCTTTTGTTAAAAGGAAGGAGCTCTACTAGCAGCGCCACCATAATGTAACACACTTGTGTTTGCTTCTCAATTAAGGAACCCAAGCAGCTTAAATGCATAAAGGGAACTTATTTACCTAGTCTGTTCATGAATTTGTCTTGAGAAGATGTCGGTATTTTTTAAGTTTCATCTGCTGTCTTAGTGATTAAATATATTCTTAACTTGCTGAACTTCCCATGGGTAGATGAGGTTACGTACATTGCTAATTGGCAATACATTGTTATGACTTTCATTGATACTTGCTCTAGATTGCCTTTGAGTGGTACATTTTCCTTTGCAATTGAGCAGTCACTTGAGGTTGTGCAACAACCTGCAAAATCTGAGTAGTTGCAATAGAATAGTCAAAGCTGTAATTTTTAAGTGGTGCACAATTACCCTCCAGAAGTGGGGTCTTCCATGAAGTGCATAGGAACTCCAGGGACCTTGCAGTGTTGCTCAGCAATGCCAAAGATTCTTCACACAGTGGGAGTTTCCTGAAACAAATGCTTACACTGCTGCAGTGGAGGCTTTGTCTCCAATTTACAATAGGCTGTCTTGTCTGCTTTTAATATCTTCTGAGACAAGATCAAGTGAGGTTTCACAAAGTTTATTGTTGCCCTGAAATCTATTCCCATGGAGATTACTGGACAGAATGAAAGTGAACCCCCATAGACAAATATGGCTGCTGAGGGAGTTGTTGTATCTGAGCCATTAGCCAGCCATCTATTGCCTTCACATTCAAATGATATTGAACTATTTCACACTGAGGGCAGAACCATCTAGTGAACAGAATATTAGATGTGACAGAACTAGCTGCAGGGTAATTTAACAACCTAGCACAAAAAAACAGTCAACACTTCATGAGGAAATCCATGGTCTTCTGACAAGCCAACCATTTTCTTCACATACTGATTTTGAAGTAAATAGAAAGCACATAACATTAAACCCTAAAAGGCATCCACCAAACACAGCAAAACAAGGAAATGAACCAGAATATGATGCATTTGCATATGGGGTCAATTTTAACTGCACTAGCCTAGTGTAAATTGAGTAGGTGAGCAGTTAAAATGCCCAGATTATTTGCCTACTGCTCAGATTGGTATTGGTTTATTATTGTCACTCGTACAGAGGTACAGTGAAAAACTTTTCTTGCATTCTGTTTGTACAGATCAATTCATTACACAGTGCATTGAGGTAGTACAAGGTAAAACAATAGCAGAATACAGAATAAAGTGTCACAGCTACAGGGAAGTGTGATGCAGGTAGACAATAAGGTGCAAGGTCAAACAAGGTAGATTGTGAGGTCAAGAGTCCATCTCATCGTATAAGGGAACCGTTCAATAGTCTTATCACAGTGGGATAGAAGCTGTCCTTGAGCCTACTGAGAGTGGGAATAAAGGGATCCCATTCTGGTTGGCTGCTGGTTACCAGTGGTGTTCCGCAGGGGTCCGTGTTGGGGCCGCTTCTTTTTACGTTGTGGTGGCACGGTAGTGTAGCGGTTAGCGCGACGCTATTACAGCGCCAGTGATTGGGGTTCGATTCCCGTCGCTGTCTGTAAGGAGTTTGTACGTTCTCCTGTGTCTGCATGGGTTTCCTCTGGGTGATCCGGTTTCCTCCCACATTCCAAAGACATGTGGGTAGGTTAATTTGGGTTTAAAATGGGCGGCACGGACTCGTTGGGCCGGAAGGGCCTGTTACCACACTGTAAATAAAATTTAAACTTTAAATTTAAATATCAACGATTTGGATTACGGAATAATTGGCTTTGTGGCTAAGTTTGCCGATGATACAAAGATAGGTGGAGGGGCGGGTAGCGTTGAGGAAATGGAGAGTCTGCAGAGAGACTTGAACAGACTAGGAGAATGGGCAAAGAAGTGGCAAATGAAATACAATGTTGAAAAGTGTACGGTCATGCACTTTGGTAGAAGAAATAAACAGGCAGACTACTATTTAAATGGGGAGAAAATTCAAAATTCAGAGATGCAAAGGGACTTGGGAGTCCTCGTGCAGGATACCCTAAAAGTTAACCTCCAGGTTGAGTCAGTGGTGAAAGAGGCAAATGCAATGTTGGCATTCATTTCTAGAGGAATAGAATATAAGGGCAGGGATGTGATGTTGAGGATCTATAAGGCATTGGTAAGACCTCACTTGGAGTACTGTGTGGAGCTTTGGGCTCCTTATTTAAGAAAGGATGTGCTGACGTTGGAGATGGTTCAGAGAAGATTCACTAGAATGATGCCAGGAATGAGGGGGTTAACATATGAGGAACATTTGATGGCTCTTGGGCTATACTCCTTGGAGTTCAGAAGAATGAGGGGGGACCTGATAGAAACATATCGAATGTTAAAAGGCCTGGACAGAGTAGATGTGGCAAAGTTGTTTCTCATGGTATGGGAGTCTAGTACAAGAGGGCATGACTTCAGGATTGAAGGGCACCCATTCAGAACAGAGATGCAGAGAAATTTCTTTAGCCAGAGAGTGGTGAATCTGTGGAATTTGTTGCCATGAGTGGCTGAGGAGGCAAAGTCATTGGGTGTACTTAAGGCAGAGATTGATAGGTATCTGAGTAGCCAGGGCATCAAAGGTTATGGTGAGAAGGCGGGGGAGTGGGGTTAAATGGGAAAATGGATCAGCTCATGATAGAATGGCAGAGCAGACTCGATGAGCCGAATGGCCGACTTCTGCTCCTTCAGTGATATTCAGGACCTTGGGTATCACTGGCAAGGCCAACATTTCTTGCCCATCCCTAATTGTCCTTGAGAAGGTGAGCCACTGAGTAGACCTGAACTTCTAATGAAGGTACTCCCAGAGTGTTCTTGGGTAGGGAGTTCCTGGATTTAAACCCAGCAATGATGAAGTAATGGTGATATACTCGCAGGCCAGGATGATATGCAACTTGGAGAGGAACCTGCAGGTGGTGGCGTTTCTGTGCACCTGCTGCATTTGTTCTTCTTGGTGGCAGAGGTTGCAGGTTTGGGAGGTGCTGACAGAATAGTCTAGGCAAGTACGTACAGTGCAGTTTGTGAATGATGCTGCAGATACTGTGCGACAATGGTAGAGAGAATGAACGTTTGGGGTGGTAGACCAACCTGTCCTGGGTGGTGTCGAGCTTGTCAAGCAAACAGACAGATATCCATAATGCACCTGACTTGTTCCTTGTACATGGTGAAAGGACCTTGGAGTATCAGGAGGTGAGTCGCTCATTGTCGGATACCCAGCCTCTGACCTGTTCTTGTAGTCACAGCATTTATGTGGCTTCTCCAGTTGAATTTCTGGTTAGTGGTTGAATACAAGGGTAGGCTGTTTGACACTCTCCTGTTGGAGATGTTTATTGCCTGATACTTCTGTGGCATGATTACTACTTGTCACTTATCAGCCCATGTCTAACTGTTGTCCAGATCTTGCTGAAGGAGCTGTTTTATTTACTGAGTTGGAAATGGAATTGAACACTATTGCAAGCATCTTGTGTACATTACCACTTCTGACTATATGATGTAAGGAATGTCATTGATGAAATGGCTGAAAATGGTTGGGCCCAGGACACTTTCTTGAGGAACTCCTGTAGTGATCCCTGAGCCTGGGATGATTAACCTCTGACAATGACAGCCATCTTCCTTTCCGTGAAGTATGACTCTAATCACTGGAGTTTTTGACCTTTGATGCCACACTCAGCCGAATGCTGCCTTGATATATCAAGAAGAATCATTCTCACTTCACCTCTAGAATTTGGGTCTTTGGTCTATGCTTGGACCAAGGCTATGCTGAAGACAGGAACTAACTGGTTCCCCCCTGAAATCCCAATGAGGCATTGGTGAGGAGATTTTTGGTGAGTAACTGTCCCCTGATAGCATTGTAGAACAGAGCTTCCATTACTACAGAGTAGATCAACTGGGTCTTAAGGACCTTTTACTCTGCCTTCCTATTAAAATAACCTAAACACAGACTACTACAGATTATAGTAAAGCAAAGCCGACTGCTGCTTTTGAAGCTGCTCCTTGTATTCTCTGTCACTGACTACCTTCATACTGATGAAATTCTCTTCAGCGTTCATAAATGTCATAGTATTTACATCAAAACCAGAATATTGTAAGCACAATAATGCCTCAAACTTTAAAAGTTCTTGCAATATTTCCAAGAATTTATGTCTGTGGAAAACTGGCAACATCCTCATTTTGGTTTTCTGCAGGGAAACCATTGAAGCTGTTTGCCCTGGTGAATGACTCACCAATGAATTACTCAATTTATCTATGCGCGGAAACATTTACCAGCTCAGATGCCAGCCACTATATCCTTACAACATGGAGGCGGCAAAGGCAATTGATCTCACACAAAGATGTACACAAAGGCTTGTGCACTTGTGTATATATGCGTAATAATTGGTGTGGATAGTGGAACTTAGCTTTAAACAAATGAATCTATTTTTTAATGTTATCATCTTCATTCCCCAAAAACTTAAAGACAGGCACATCTTATCCTCAGAATGCAGACTGACAGTTAAAATCACTTGCTTCCTGAAATGCCAGAATTATTTACTTTGGATGATTCTAGCACAGGGTGCATTCCTGTTTGGAACATCAGCAAAGCACATAAGAGGTCATTTACCTTGCACTAACATGAAATTTTCCATTTAAATAAATAAGTAACATAACTTCTGTGAATGTTAAGAAGCCAGATGAAAACTTCCATAATTCAGGTGGAGAGCCTACAAAATTAGCCATTCTATCAGACTCCAATATGGCCAAATCTTGCAACTGGGATCAGATTATTGATCAAAAAGCTACTTTTGTAAGTCGAGCCTTTATATTTTGCTCTGTCACAAATTACTTGTAAATACTGCATAACTCTGAAGTAATTAGTTCGCTTTGATGCTGGATAGCTGTGGGATAATTTTAATTCCCCCTTATGCACGCATACACACACAACTCTGAGCTTAACTTCATAGTGGCTATGTTCCAAAGCAGATCAGGTTCCAGTCTTAAATCAGTGATTCTGCAAAGATTTTTGGGGGTTGGTGTATTAATGTAACTTTGAGTGAATAAGTCAGCAGGTGCCATACCAGTAATGATAGACAATTCTAATTTCTCATCCAGAATGCCAGAATCTTGTTACACATTCTTCAGAGCTCTCAATTCCTCCTGAATGGGGAAAATTGAATGCGACTGTTCTTAATCACAAACTGAGTTAAATCAATCCACTTAAAAGATTGCCCATTGTCAAAGACTAGGTCTACACAGATCCCTTATTAAGAAAACATGTATTGTAACATGTCAATTGTTGCTTCTCCATTTGCTAGTGGCATCAGAACTACTTTGAGCCATCTAGAAGAGTGTTGGACAATAATATTAGTTACTAGACATGTAGTCCATTGGGAATTCAAATGTGCTTAACTGCATATTGTATTGGTTAATGAAGATAAATAATGTCAATGGTCATTGCGCATGTGATCCAGTATTCATATCCGTGTACCAATATGCATTATCATCTTAACAATTTTGTCTATTTGTTGCTAAAATGGCAAGACAAAAGTAATAAGGCCCAACTGTTTTTGGACTGCATGTGTTTCACTTCCTTGGTTACTGCTCTTTGCTTGTCTGATAAACCAGTAACAAGCTGAAAACACTCAATTTTGGAAACATGAAAGCAATAGCAACATTAAATGGACAGTGGCCAACATATAGGTTGGCTTCAAAACTTGTGTTCAGAAGCTTCAGGAGCTGATTTATGTCCAATTACACACACAACTTGTGCAATATGAACCCTGTTACCCACCTTTGGGTGTGCACCACTTGCTCAGTATTACCCAGATAAGGCAGACCAGGATTCCAATCGACATGCAATACTGACTTAACTAGTGTTGCTTTGATGCAGCAAACACCAATGTACTTATTACCCTAGGAAGGACACAGCTAAAAGAACCTCTATCCATGCTACTTAAAGGATGATCAATTATTTGCAGGACTGGTTTGTATGAAGTGTTGATTCAAACAAAGTAGCTTAGTGGTAGTGTTTAAAAGTACAATACCAATTCCAATACCAAGTTGGATACTTAAGCAGCTATTCCTCTCAGTGTGCAGCATTACAATAAGAAAGAGGAGCATACACGCATGGCAAGGCAACCTGCAAGAAGGTGGAGGGGCTAGAATACTGACTTCTGCAGTTGGCCATATTTACTGCAAGTATTCTAGGAACAACACTCTCCATTCACCTTACCATGGAGCAATGAGTGCCTGCAGCAGCTTTTCACTGAAGATATCAGAGCTCTGATCTCTGGCTGCGTTATGAAAACTTGGCTCATGGTGGCTTGAGGCCACCTAGTGCATAGGAAAGGATATGTAAGGGGGGGGTGGGGTGGGTGGGGGAGGGGAGGAGAGGGGTGCAGGCAGACACAGCGTGCAGATGGATTTTCTTCTCAGGTGCTTTCTCTCCATGGCAACCAGAGCATCTATACAATAGGCTGCTATGAAGAGAGCCCCGAGGCCAATACTCACTTCCCAAAATCTCTAATGGCAATGGTGCAGCAGCTGCTATTGGGAAATGCACAGGTTGCCTTTTAGCACACGAATACAGGAGAAAAGCACCCCAAGATTTCTGAAAGGTAAATGTCACCGATTTTGCAATTTTTTTTAGTAGGACCACCCCAATTAGGTGTTTAACCAAAAAGCAGCACACACTTAGAGCACTAAAAATGGGTAAAATACAATTGCAAGGCAATATTGTGATCATTGCACCCATTTTCTGCTGCTATCTGATTGAGGTTAATTGGTCACTGTAAATTATCCCAAGTGTGTAGGTGAGTGGTAGAAACTGTGGAGAAGTTATGGGAATATGGAGAGAATAGGTTATAGAGAAAATTGGAGGGGAATGGGATTGCTGTGAGAGCCAGTAGAGACTCAATGGGCCAAAATGATATCCTTCTATGTCGTAAAGAAATTGGGGACTAATCTCCTTCAACAGAGAGAGCTCGAACAATAGCAAACAACTCCAACAAGGCAGGTCATGGCAAATTACAGAGAGTATTTGGTATAGAGAATGGCAGTCAGTCGAAGCTGTCCTCACAAAAGAAAATGAAGGATCAAATCAACTTTTAAATGGATAAGTATGATACAAGAAAATGACAACATTTCTGTGCTTTTTGTTTTAAGATTGAAAATCCAATAGAGCTTGCAGTCAGAAAGATTCAACACAAGGCAAAGATTAGATGTATACTTTGCCATGAATCAAACATTCATTTTGCCATGGTGGAAAGTGATGAAAAACCACTCTGGGAAGCGATTCATCCTTGAGCGCCAGTGCTAAGCACGTACCATATTTGTACTCACTCCAGTATATTTGGTTTGGCTGATCTTAACCAGTGGCAGCAACCTGTGGCCAACTTGTGTGCACAGCTGCAACATGCGTGACCAAAGGCCGCCTTATACATTCTGTGCACAACAATGTTTACTGAGAATAAGATTATTAATTTGAAGAATATTCAGCATTGAAGAGATATATGGATAGGAAAGGTTTGGAGGTATAGGGGCCAAACGCTGGCAAACGGGATTAATGTAGATAAGTATCCTGGCCAGCATGGGCAAGTTGGGTAGAAGGGCCTGATTCTGTGCTGTATAACTCTATGAAACTATGAATCTATGAACATTTGCATTCTAAATCTGATAGAAAACCCCCAATCAACTTGGAGAAAAAACATGCAGAAAACTTTGATGGAAACAAACTTCCAGTCAGCAGAAAATGGTTCTAAAACGAATTATTTTGCATTGAAAAAGTACAACAGGCGAATTACAAAAATGTTTTGACCCTTGCTTTCACCACCCCCTCCCACTCCCCCTTCCCCATTATACTCATCTTCTGATGGAGAGATGGTGAAAGGAATTATGGTGATAGTGAAGGGCATGTGACTGGAGAACCACGAACTGACAAACAGAAGCAATGTGCTGCAGTAGATTTGAGGATTGCAATTCAGTCAACAGTCAATTTGTTGGATCTGATTGTCAGCTGGAAGCTGAACTGTAAACATTCTAAAAATGATTGGCAGGAAAAGACAGAATGGTCAATCTAGTATGTGATGTTGTGATCTTGAGTACATCCCATCCCATCCAAAACTGTAGAGATTAAAAAAGTTTTTTAAAAAAAGCTGGCTCCTTTTCGGTAAACAAATAAATTAGGGAAATTCCTCTTTGACCTCCTTAAGCAATCAAAGTTACTCAAGGAAACCACACAGGCCTTAAACAATGCTGTACTTTGCATACAGACAATAATATGATTCACTTTAATGAATTGACAAGGAGCAGAAAGACTGCCTTGTATTTTCATTTGCACTAGGTAAACTTTGTGCCTCCAGCAGCATGGCCGAGTTAGTGTTATAAGACTGGACAAGCAAGCCTTCAAAATGGGAGACCAGCTGTTGGTGCTCAATTGAAGTTTTTGAATGACGATTTGGATTTCACTCACTGTTGCTGCACTAACTGGGCATTAAATTTTGTTGTGATGTTGATGGGCACTAAAAGGCCAAACTGGGTGTACCCTAATAAAAATTTCTGATTTGGAACATCCTCACATTAAAAAATCTGCTGCTGAGCCTCCATCTCATTCAAGTACTGTCTGCTCAAAGTGGGTCAGTGTTTTTAAAGTGGTCTCTCTGTGGGCAGTCACACAGCTTCCCGGGAAGATGAGGGAGACCTGGGTGCTGGGCTGTGGTGTAGAAACCAGAGAGGGAGGAGGAATAAAATGGCTGGCTGGTGGAGGGGGGGGGGGGGGGGGGGGGGGGGGTGGAGGGAGGTTGTTGGTGGTGGTGAAGTATAGAGGGGATATCAATGTCCTGTCTTCCATTCAAGCCACTTCCAGAGTGATCATGAGGTCCACAGTTGAGAGCATCCAGTGCGAAGGTGCTGCCTATCTGTAAAAAGGCAGGACTTGTAAATCAATGTGGGGGCATCAGTGAGAATAAAATTAATGTCCCACCATGGACCCTTTGAATTAATATGGTTCCCAAGTTTTTGCATAATGTACTCCTTGTTTTACTGCAAATGAACAATGGAGGTTGGAAATTGAAACTTTTTACCCAATTTCTGTCAGTAGTTCAAAAACATGCACCAAGCATCAGCATGTGGAGAAAATACGACAGGCAACTGACACTGGCACCAGAGTGAATCATGACAAAAAGTGTCTGGTCTTATACCTGATGAGCAGGACATCTGCTAGAAATGGGCACAAATCAAAACAAGCACAAAATAATGTTTTATGTGCCACTTACACAGGCACAGATAGTTTCTTTCAATTTAATTTCTTGACAATGCAATCAGAATTATACAAAGCAGCGGAAGCCCATTCCACCCAGTAAACCTAGGGCTGCTCTCGAATTAAATTAATCTCACTTCCCTGCCACTCTCCCTACAGTCATTGGAAACAAGCCCTTTGTTTGCTGACCAAGCACAGTGGGCAGGCACGGTTATCGTAGCACTTTACAGCGCCAGTGACCCGGGTTCAAATCCAGCCACTGTCTGCAAGGAGTTTGTACATACTTCCCGTGTCTGCGTGAGTTTCCTCCGGGTGCTCTGGTTTCCTCCCACATTCCAAAGACATACGGGTTAGGAAGTTGTGGGCATGCTATGCTGGCACCAGAAGCATGGCGACACTTGCAGGCTGCCCCCAGAACACTCTATGCAAAAGATGTATTTCACTGTGTGTTTTGATGTACATGTGACTAATAAAGATATCTTATCTATCTTATACAAGTTGCCCATGTTTGGCTCATATCCTGATAAACCTTTCCTACCCATGTAACTGTCCAAATGCCTTTTAAATATCATAATTTATTTACCTCTATCACTTTATCTGGCAGCTCGTTCTATACAGTCATGACCCTGTGTGTGGAAAAAGTTGCCCGTTGGGTCCCTTTTAAATCTTTCCTCTCTCACTTTAAACCTATGCCCCTACCCTGGAGAAAAGACTTTGGCTATTCACCCTATTTATGCCCATTATGACTTTATAAACCTCAATAAGGTCACCCATCAGCTTCCTATGCTCCGGGGAAAAAAGTCCTAGCCTATCCAGCCTCTCCTTATAACCCAAGCCCTCCAGTTTCAGCAATATCCTCTTAAATCTTTTTTACAATCCCTCCAGTTTAATGACATCCTTCCTATACCAGGGCGACCAGAACTGCACGCAATACTCCAAATGTGGCCTTACCAAAGTCTTGTACAGCTGTAACATGACATCCTAACTCCTGTAATCTGATAAAGATATCTTATCTATTTTATATAAATTGCCCATGTTTGGCTCTGTATAGTCATGTTTGGCTAATCTGACTGATGAAGGCAAGCATGCCAAATGCCTTCTTTACCAGCCTGTCTACCTGTGTCATCACTTTCAAGGAACTATGTACTTGCACCCCTAGGTCTCTTTGTTCTACAACACTCCCCAGAGCCCAAACATTGACTGCGTATGTCCTGCCCTGGTTTGTCTTATCAAAATGCAACACCTCGCGTTTATCTGAATTAAACTCCATCTGCCATTCCTTGGCCCAGTTGATCAAGATCCCGTTGTAATGTTAGATAACCTTCTTCACTGTCCCAGTGGCACACCGTCAGAACCATTTAATATTCTCAACAACCCAAGCTTCTTCAGTATTCCCATTTTATTGAAGCCCCTGATGCCCAGTTTAATTTGAATTGATCTCAAAACCCTCTTCAACTCCTCAACATCTTTCCTAAAATTTGGTTCTGATAATTGAATACAATACTCCGGCTGAAGCATAAACAGAATTTTAGAGGTGTTTATCCTAATTTCTTTATACTTCTACTCCATGGATGCTATAAAACTTGTCAAGGTTTATGCTGCACCAAGGCACACTGGTCTAAGACATGGCAAATGTTACATCAGGTATGGTTAGTTGAAACTTCAACTCTATTTGACTGCTGAAGGAATATCTGAATAAGATCAGAAGTACAGAAGAGTCATAGGCCTTTATTTATAATTCATGAAGAGAGCCTTCAGAAGATTCATTGAAAGACGCAATGAAAACTGTTGTAAACATCACCTCTGTCATCCAAACTAATGTGCTAAAATCATCAGCAGTTTGAGCTGCTGAAAGAAACTAATGCCCCCATTCAGAAATAGTACATTTCATAATTGCACACTGGTTGAGCCGTGGCAAATTGCAGGAAAGATTTGTGAAGCTATCGCAACCCTCAGAAATTTTCTTCAATAAAGACAAATCGATCAATTTTTTTTAAACCTAAAAGCTTGAAAGTTCAATTTCATCTACTTTACTCATGGTAATAAGTAATTCTTTAACAGGTATGCACAGATGGGAGCAAGGGGACCCTGCCCTTTCTTTCACTGCAGTCCCTGCTGAAAATAAGCACCTATGGGGATGCAGGACTGCAGAGGCAAACAATACTGACATGCTGAGTACCAGGGAATGCACCAACAGTGTCTAGTACCTGTTGTCACCACCTAATAAAGACATTTATAACCTCTCATCTCCCTTCTCTACCCACTGTCAGAACTTGTAATAGAAAATTCCACAACTATTTCTGCTGCATTGTCAGAACAAATAAATGCCAATCCCGTTTGGTCCCACAGCAGAGAGGAAATGACACAAACAGCAAGTAATTAACATAACTGTTCTTCATCATTCTTGGGCAGTCCCTTAAACAGGGTATAGAGGATAATGCACTTCCTCTCTGGTTTTGAGGTGGCTAATGGGGTCAATGTGAAAATAGCAGATTCCTCCATAAATGGAGCAGGTGGTGACTGCTGGGGCAGGCGTGCAGGTAATTTGTAAGGTGGTCTGCTGCTTCCGCTGTTTACACATGGCCTCTGTGTGTTTCTGATGCACGGCCTCTAGGTTATCAATACAAAGCCGAATGCTCCTTCTCCACTTTGTGCAATGATGGGCCAGAGCTTCCCATGAGTCAGTGGGAAATTTTTTCAAGGAATTTTTAAAGCACATCTTCAGATCGTTTCCTCCTTCCACATTGTAATCTCTTTCCATGACAGAACTTGACGTAGAATGATTGTTTCAGAAATCTGGTGTCAGTGATGCGAATGATTTAGCTAGCTCAACGTATCCAATTAAGGTAACCAGGGCCTCGATAATGGAGAGGATGCTTGTGTTATTTTGTTTACGGTGAATTTGGAGGCTTTTGTGAAGATAACATTGGTGGCACCTTTCCACTGCCTTGAGATGCCAATCATAAATAGTCCAAGTTTCAGAAGCATTTAGAGGACAGGGATGGCTGTTGTCTGATAGACCTTGAGTTTTGTGTCAGGTCTGAGGGCTTGATTTTCAAATACCCTTTTCATCATATGGCCAAGGGCTGTGCTGTATTGGAGATGATGATGAATTTCATCATCAATGCCTGCCTTCACTGAAAAGGGGTTCCTGAGACGTGGGAAATGCTCCATTGGTGGCAGGTTAGCAGAAGACCTTTGTCTTGCCATTGTTGGGTATAAGGCACATCCTTTAAAGTTGGCTCTTGAGATATAACATAGAACAGCACAGCACAGGAACAGGCCCTGGCAGCCAACAATGTTGTGCCAAACTAACTAAGCTAATGACACCTAATCCCTACCGTCTGCACATGGTCCATTATCCTTCCATTTCCTGCATGTTCATGTACCTAAGACCCTATTAAATATCTCCATCACATCTGCCTCCACCACCACTGCCAGCAGTGCATTCAAGGCATCTGCCACTCTGCATAAAATAATCTGCTCCACATACATTCTTTGAATTCTCCCCCCCTCACCTTAAATGCATGCCCTCTAGTATTAGACATTCAAACCTGGGAAGAAGGTACCAGCTGTCTACATGATCTATGCCTCTCCTAATTTTATAAACTTCTATCAGGTCTCCCTTTTGTTATCAAAGTTAATTTGATTATGCAGATTTTAGCCACAATGAAATGCACCATCTTGAGTGAAGGAGCTATCATACATCCATGATGTGTGACCAGTCACAAAAAAATAGATGCATCTCTCACACTCAAAATCTGCTCTCAGTACCCAACAGGTTGCAAAATTCTACATCAATCTGGATTATTCACACTATTCTAAAATAATCGCACGTTTGAGATGGCAATGTTAGTATACCTCCATGGAAAGAAGATAACCTTAACTTACTTGAATATTTGTTTTCAGTCACCGTAAGAAAGGAGCAAATACAGGCATGAATTATACCATGTGCCCTGCACAGCAATGGGTATAACAATTCATGGGAATTGAAGCAACGTGTGATGGTTTACTAATAAATAGTTATGGTACCACCGGACATTGTATCGGAAGATAGAGCAAATAACAAATTTCTGGAGGAACTCAACGGGTTGAGCAGCACCTGTGGAGGGAAAGGAATTGTTCACAATTTAGGTCAAGACCCTGCATCAGGACCTGACCCAAATTTTTGACAATTCTTTTGCTGCTCAACCTGCTGAGTTCCTTCAGCAGTTGTTTTTTTCTTCAGATTACAGCACGTGCAGTCTCTTGTGTCTCCATAGGAAGACAGCATTGTCAACTACAATGAAAAGTAGGTGGGTTAAGTTTCACAAGTATGGTTTTCATTATTTGTTGATTTCTTTTTAGAAGTTCTTATCTTCCAAATTCAATCAATATGTCTATAAGACTCCTAAAAATCCCTACCATCACCAAAGCTAGCCTTCAGGCAATTAAATGCACTCCACAAGATACCAAAGAAATGGCTAAGAGCACTGGATACAACAAAAGGTGTGGAACCAGACAACACTGCAACTCTAGCATACCAGAACTCATCACATTTTTAAAGCTGTTCAGGTACAGTTTACAACAATGACATCTATATAATATGTGGAAAATTACCCTGGTGTGTCTAGTTCTCAAAAAAAGGATAAATGCAACCTACCACCCAGTCTACTGTCAATCATTTGCAATGTAACAGAAGTTGTCAATGTGCTATCAACCAGCACTTGCTCACCAATAACCTGCTCACTGATACCCAATTTGGGTTTTGCCAGGACCACTCGCCTCCAGATTTCATTAACGCCTTCATCCAAAGATGAACCAAAGGGCTGCATTCCAGAGGTCAGTTCAAAGTGACATCAAAGCAGCATTTAACATAGTGCGGCAACAAGCAGCTCTGATAAAACTGAAGACAATGGATGTCAAAGTGAAAACATTTCATTGATTGGAGTCTACGTCTTTCTTTCTCACCCTATTTAATTCATTTGGTACCTAGACTGTAACCTTACTGTTGTGCGCATACATTGAAACATTTTTAACCAAAACAGTTATGCAAAATAAAACAGAAATCCATAAATAGATATAACTAGTAAATTGCTGAATGTGCAAAATTGCCCCTCTTCTGAAAATTATGGAATATATTTTCAATATATGCCTTGAGCGATAGGTGAAAAATATGTAAATCAAATGTTAGCAAAACTTCCCCGGACTCGACTTCCATTGAAGCATTTTTTTGCGTTATCATTAAATACAATGGACAAGAAAATCAATTATTTTCATATTTTAAATGCTTTACTACAACAATAAGAAATGTTACTGATACTGCAGAATTCTGGAAATCAAATATATTCAACGCATGTTTGCATTTAAAATGTTACTGATCAATAAAGGTAGAATAACGGGCATATTTTTGTCAAAATCAGATTTCAAGAAATCAGGAAGCTGAATTGGACCCATTTTAACACCTTGTCGTGAATGGTCACTAATTTTTGGAGCTTCCTTCACAACTACATCTGTTATAAAACCTTAAGCACAGGTACCAACCTTTGAATGCATTAACATTTACAGCTTCACCTCTTCAGGCAGCACACAAGCACATGTCACGTGGCAGAATATCATGTGATCAGAGGAGGCTGGAACCTACAGAAGTCTCTCTTGAAACTGAAAATCTGTTCTCTGACAACTGATGGCAAATTATGCCGAGTTTTGTACAGTAACGCCATGCCTCCTAAGAACCAGATGGAAATTGTCCAAAGTCATTCTACAAAGGTCCAGTCCAGTCAGCAAGGGAGAAGATTTCCACTGCAGCAAAGCAGAGTGGATTTGAGCCCAGCTGCTCAAATTCGAACTCAACACCAAATGATGCACACATCAGGAACAGGCTGAATAAGTTGCCACAAAATGTTATGCCATGCCACAGAGAAATTTTGATATGATTATAGGTTGAAATCTTTTTAAAGGCCAAATGAATAAAATAAAACTTGACCTTTTCCAACTCCTCCAAACCAAATTAGCTCTTTGTTTGTTTGCAATGCATCTCTGTGGCATATCAAAGTACAGGAAACTCGTATTGAAGATTTATAAACACCACTTCAGTGAAACATTGATCAAAACAGACAGCAGGGAAATTAACAACTCTAAAATCAGTTGACTAATGTGCACAATAAGTTGATAAGTCTTGAAGCTTAGACAATCACTTCAACTAATAGTTGTACATTGCCTTTCCAGCTCTCTTTTGTTACTTATTGTAGAGTACAGTTGATTACACCATTATAGAGCTTTTACTTCAATGCGAGAAAATCACAAACCAAATAAATCATCGGAAGGTAAACTGGTTCAGGTTTAGTCATTCAGAGGACATTAGAAAGAAACATGCAGATGATGAGTTCAACCTGCAGTGCTGGTAGAGGATAAACATTCTTTTAAAGGCCAGTAACTCGGAATCAAAACTCAAACGTTGACTGTTCATATAACATTAATGCAGCTATTTTTGTTTTCCAGTATAACATCCTTGTCAGCTTACAATCATTGTAAAACTCATTTTAAAGAAAGTTATGATATAAAAAATAAAGTTCTGATTATTTCCATCATAAGTGTTTGGAATAGGAATATTCCAGAGAACCTTTATCATTCTGGAAGCATAGAAAACAACTCGAATTGGGAAATACTGTAATTTTTGGTCCAGTTGCTTTCCCCAATGGGGAAAAAAATAACTAGTTCTAATCGTAAGTGAACTACCTTCTCAATGACAGTTGAGCTTCTATTAAAGGGGAATCAGAATCAGGTTGATTATCACTGACATATGACACGAAATTTGTTGTTTTGCAGAAGCAGTAGTGTTCAGACATAAAATCTATCAATTACAAAATAAATAAATAGTGTAAAACAAAAGGAATAATAAGGTAGTGTTCACGGACCATTCAGAAATCTGATGGCAGAGGGGAAGAAGCTGTTCCTGAAACATTTCAGGAACATCAGGCTCCTGTACCTCTTCCCTGATGATAGTAACGTGAAGAGGGCATGTCCTGGATGGTGAGGGTCCTTAATGATGGATGCTGCCTTCTTGAGGCACCACCTCTTGAAGATGTCCTCAATGGTGGGGAGGGTTGTGCCCGTGATGGAGCTGGCTGAGTCTACTGTGCAGTGGAGGCTCCATACCAGGCTATGATGCAATCTGTCAGAATGCTTTCCACCGTACATCTATAGAAATTTGCAAGAGTCTTTGGTGACATACAAGATCTCCTCAAACTCCTAATGAAGTACAGCCGCTGGCGTGCCTTCTTTGTGATTGCATCAATGTGTTGGGCCCAGGATAAATCCTCTGAGATGTTGACACCCAGGAACTTGAAGCTGCTCACCCTTTCCACCGCTGAACCCTCAATGAAGACAGTGTGTGTTCTCCTGACTTCCTCTTCCTGAAGTCCACAATCAGTTCCTTGGTCTTGCTGATGCTGAGTGTGAGGTTGTTGTTGCGACACCACTCAACCAGCCGAACTATCTCACCCCTGTAAGCCACCTCATCGCCATCTGAGATTCTACCAACAACAGTGGTGTCATCAGTGAATTTATATGAATCAAACATGATTTATTATAGGAAACAGATCTCTGTTCAATGTATCTAATTGTGAATACCCCTCTACTAAAAAGTCAGGAGGCAATCTAATGCAGGAAGTTTACCATTAATTCCTAAACTGAGCTACTGAGAAATAGGTCAGAGCAGTATCTGTAGAAAGAGAAACAGAGAAACATTTCAGATCAGAATTAATTGTACTTTCATAACATTGTTCTGATAAAAGGACTTTGACCTGAAACAGTAACTCTGTTTCTCTTTCTGCCGACTTGCCTGACCTTCTGAGAGTTGCCAGTATTTTCTGTTTTTATTTCAGATTTCCAGCATCTCAGTTTTTTGATTTTAACACATCTAACATTGAACGCAATCTTCCTTCCATTAAGAACATGTGGTAGTTGAATTCCTGGAGCTGGTAGTTGAATTCCTGGAGCTTAGCTGCAGTTTGACAAAAGTCATCTTCAAAGAAAATTCTCACCAGTACAGATTAATGCTCAGTGCCCTGCTGCCAGTTCCCAAGGTGAAGCATACAGGCAACTCCCGAGTTATGACAGTTTGGGTCACGGAAATTCACCCTTACAGAATTCACAAGTCATTACTAAACTATTTGAGATAAAGAATAAAAATTCGCTGTCATGTGTAAAAACAAACACAAAATGTATACTTGTAACTTCCCAGTAATCAAACAGACCGCACAGTCTGTAAATTTCATAGCGGGAGAACCACTGAAGAGATTTGCTTTAGAAACTATTTCTTCCACTGATATCTTCTAGTTAATTTCCTTAGTACATTTTAGACCCCATTTTCTTGGCCTTCGAGCAAGGAAAAAAATCATTGCAAGTTTCCAGTCTGAGAATTCCCTTCCCTATAGACCACGCACCTGCAGAGTCATTACCGTTGAGAGGAAAACGTCCTGTCGGAGAGCATCTCCACTTATAACATAGGATTCAATAGGAGATAGGGGTTCACGTGAAATAAAATCGTGATACGGGTGGGTTCCGAGGAACACAACCCCTCCCCACCCCCCACCCCACCCCACCCCCCATAATGAAGGGGTCACCCATACTTAATTTTTCAGTAGCATCAAAAGTAAAGCGAGAGAAAATCCCAGACTGCAGTGACAGGTTAATCCCTCCAGTAATGAGGCAGACTAGCTGATCTATCATCATTGGTAATCCTAAATACTGGAGGCAAATTATAAAACTATTCCAATATTCATTGCCAAAGGTCATATTTTTACCCCGTTTGTCCTTGGGATTGATACTGATTCTTTCTATTTTCCCATCAAAAATATTAAACTTTCAGCAATGGACTTGCATTCTCATCAGGCAAACAGCAGGTAGTGTACTTGATGAGCAACCCAGTGAGCAGCATAAATCATTCCTAAGACATCCATGTAATGGTGTCATTCTTTTCACTACCAAGAGGAAATTGCCCATCCATTGCCAAATTTAGGACTTTGAACAACAAATCCTTTTTCTGAATCCTGATGCACATTCCACTGGGCACTGGGCTCTAATTGGTTCAAACATTTATCTTTCTGAAAATATCTGCCACATACAAATACAGGAAATAGAAGTGAGAGTAGATTGTTCAATCAGATCACTGCTGAACTTTTACCTCAGTGCCATTTTCCAGCACAAACCCCATATCCATTGAGGCCCTTAATATCCAACAATCTACCAATCTTTATCTTGAACGTACTTAGCTACTGCATCCTCCTTGGGTACATCCACCACCCTATGGATGAGGAAATTTCTTCCCAATCCTGAATGGCTGACACCCGATTTGGGGACAGTGATTCCTAGTTCTAGACATCAGTGGTAGGGAATATAGTGGAAAAAATTTGAAGGGAGAGCACTAATGATCACTTGGAAAGGCAGGGACTAAACAAGATAAGAGCCCATGGAATTACAGGAAAGTTATGAGCATGGATAGAGTATTGGCTGATTGGCAGGAAACAGAGAGTGGGAATAAAGGGATCCTATTCTGGTTGGCTGCCGGTTACCAGTGGTGTTCCACAGGGGTCCTTGCTGGGGCCGCTTCTTTTTACGTTGTATATCAACGATTTGGATTATGGAATAAATGGCTTTGTGACTGAGTTTGCCGATGATACAAAGATAGGTGGAGGGGCGGGTAGTGTTGAGGAAACGGGGAGTCTGCAGAGAGACTTGGATCGACTAGGAGAATGGGCAAAGAAGTGGCAAATGGAATACAATGTTGGAAAGTGTACGATCATGCACTTTAGCAGAAGAAATAAACGGGCAGACTATTATTTAAATGGGGAGAAAATTCAAAATTCAGAGATGCAAAGGGACTTGGGAGTCCTCGTGCAGGATACCCTAAAAGTTAACCTCCAGGTTGAGATGGTGGTGAAGGAGGCAAATGCAATGCTGGCATTCATTTCTAGAGGAATAGAATATAAGGGCAGGGATGTGATGTTGAGGCTCTATAAAGCATTGGTAAGACCTCACTTGGAGTACTGTGTGCAGTTTTGGGCTCCTTATTTAAGAAAGGATGTGCTGACATTGGAGAGGGTTCAGAGAAGATTCACCAGAATGATTCCAGGAATGAGAGGGTTAACATATGATGAACATTTGACAGCTCTTGGGCTGTACTCCTTGGAATTCAGAAGAATGAGGGGGACCTCACAGAAACATTTCGAATGATAAAAGGCCTGGACAGAGTAGATGTGGCAAAGTTGTTTCCCATGGTATGGGAATCTAGTACAAGAGGGCACGACTTCAGGATTGAAGGGCACCCATTCAGAACAGAGATGCGGAGAAATTTCTTCAGCCAGGGAGTGGTGAATCTGTGGAATTTGTTGCCACGGGTGGCTGTGGAGGCAAAGTCATTGGGTGTCTTTAAGGCAGAGATTGATAGGTATCTGAGTAGCCAGGGCATCAAAGGTTATGGTGAGAAGGCAGGGGAGTGGGGCTAAATGGGAGAATGGATCAGCTCATGATAGTATGGCAGAACAGACTTGATGGGCCAAATGGCTGACTTCTGCTCCTTTGTCTTATGGTCTAATGGACTAATCAGAAATGGCCAACATGGTATTGTCAAGGACAGATCCTGTCTGATCAATTTGACTGAATTCTTTGAGGAGGCAACATAGAGTAATGATGGAGGTGGGGGGGTGGGGGGAAGGTAGTAGATGTGACTCATAGACTTTAGTATGGCCTTTGACAAGGTCCCACATGGGAGACTGGTTCAAAAGATGAGGGCCTATGGGATCCAGGGCAAGTTGGCAAACCGGAACTAAAATTAGCTTGGCAATAGGAGACAGAGAGGGTGACGGTAGAGGGTTGTTTTTTTGCAATTGGATGCCTGTGACTAGTGGAGTCCCACAAGAATCAGTGCTGGAATCTTTGCTGTTTGTAATATACATAAACAATATGGATTTGGATATGGGAGACTAGATCTGTAATTGACTAAGTTGTTGATAATGCGGAAAGTAGTCAGGCTTCAGGGAGATGGGCTGAAAAATGGCAGACGAAGTTTAATCCAGACAAATGCATTTTGGCAGTATTAATGAGGCCAGGACATACACTATGAATGGCAGGATATTAGAGAGTACCCTTGAGTAAAAGCTTCTTGAAAGTGGCAACACAGGTAAATACATGAGGATACTGACCTTCCTTAGTTGGGGCGCTGAATACAGAAATAAGGAGGTTATGCCTCAATTTTACAAATCCCTGGTCAGAGCTCAGCTGGAGTACTGCATGCAATTCTGGTCACCACACTACAGGAAGGATGTGATAGTGTTGGAGAGGGTGCAGAGAAGATTCAGCAGAATGTTGCCTGGGATGGAGCAGTTCCGTTATGAGAGACTGGAGAAGCTAGGTCCGTTCTCCCCGGAGCAGAGGAGGTTAACAGGCGATATGCCTGAGGTATATAGAACTATGAGGGATATAGTTAGGGTAGATTGCAGGAAACTTTGTCATTTCAGAGGTAGATAAAACTAGAAGACATAGATTTAGGATAAGTGGGGTGAGATTTAGAGGGAATATGAGGGGGACCCTTTCCACTCAGAGAATGGCAAGTACCTGGAATACACTACCTGAGAGTGGTTGAAGCTGGGCTGCTGACACCGTTTAAGAAGTGTCTAGATGGACACTTGAATTGCTTGGCTATGGACCAAGTGATGGGCGATGGGATTAATAGGGAAGTGTGCCCACTGGTCGGCTTGGAGAAGTTCGGTCGAATGACCTATTTCCATGCTGTATGATTCTGTGACTCTCTGAAACCCCAGCCTCTCAAGCCAAAAGAATTTTGTATCTGTCAATAGGTCACTCCTCATTTTACAACACTCCATATATGCCCAGTCTGCTTCATCTCTCTTCATAGGACACTTGCCCCATCCAGGAATCAACCTGGTAAATCGTTGTTGCCTTTCTTCCATCATAAGTATATTTCTTCTTTGGTGGAGTATTACAACTGTGCACAGTATTCTAGGTGCTGTCTCACCAATGTTCTACATAAATTCAGTAAGACATCTTTACTCTTGTACCCCAATCCTTTTGCAGGGAAGGCAACTACTGTTTGCTATACCTGCAAGTTAACTGACAGTGATTTGTGCACAAAGACCCCTGGCTCCCTCTGAAGACTAACATTTTTCCATTTCTCACCATTTAAAAAGCACGCTGTTTTTCTACTAATACCTACTGAAGTGAACAACCTCGCATTTGCCCACATTAAATTCATCTGAGTGGCATCCCCCAGTCATTTTGCCATCCATATCCCCTGAAGCCTCTCTCCTCTCTGTAATCTCTTCATAACTTGTATCACCAGTGAAATGGATATATCGCACCTGGTCCCCATAGTCAAATCATTGATATAGATTATGAATAGATGGGCCCCAGTACCAATCACTGAGTAACCCCACCAGTTACAGAGTCCAACTCAACCAGTAGCCATTTGTTCGTACGCCCTATTTTCTATATGTTAACGAACCCTCAAACCACATCCAATAATCCACTGTGCGTCTATTTGAAATCCCAATGGTTTAGCAGCTGGCTCACCAGGTACTGTTTGCCCAGGTTCCTGCTCTCCTTTTCCGCTCACGGGGCTCCAGTTCCCATTCTCCCCTTCCACCCTTCAGGTCCACAGTACTCACATTCCCTTCCGATCTGCTGGGACCCCAGTTCCCATGCTCGCTTTCAACTTATCTGGTTCACTGGAAATTTTATTACTATTCTTTGTAACATCTAAAAACATGAATTAAAATTGTGTTGGAGAGAAAATGGAGGTTACTTCTCTGTTATTGAGTGAAATAACATCCAATAGTCCAGAAAATCTGCTAGTCCAGCACAAAAGTCTTGACTGTGCCAGATAATTGGAGTTTTAGCACATTACCCCCACTTCCATGTGCTCCAATTTCATTGCACTTTATTGATGTCCTTCCTAAAGTCCAAAAACACAACATCCACTGGTTTTCCTTTATCGATTCTGCTAGATGCAACCTCGAAAATCTCACACAGACTCGTCCTTAGATCAGGATGAGAATTGGAAGAGGCACATAATGGAAAAATAATAGTCAGGAAAGGGCTTGTGCAGGATTAGAACAAGAATAGATCTGAAAGAAATGGCATGTAAAGTTGATACCCATTAGGGTTGTCATAGTAATACCTTTGATCTGGAAGAAGTGAATGGATTCTAAAGAGTTATTGTTCAGGGCGAGCACAAGTTCAGCCAGGCAGAGGAAGGTGGTGATGGATTGCTTGGACAACTATTCAAGGAACAAACAGACATCATGTAGACAAGATTAAGGTATTAATAGCATATTATGCCATGGCAGAAAATTGGGCATTTGGAGTTGCCAAACTCAAAGATGTTAAGTGATAGAAAAAGACAGAAGTCAAGGACAGAAATGGGAGAAAAAAAAGTAGAAATTGCAAGCCTTCAATTTGCCTTTATAGACTGACTATTGAATAATAAATTCTCCTGAGCAACTGCATAGGAGCACAATCAGACAAAAGTTGTGACTTAACCACAGTGTCAGGTGGCTGAAAACTTGGTGAGATTATAAGGAGAAAGAGGTGCAAAGGTCGAGAGCAAAAGAAAGGGCACCTCCAGATTTGCAGCCTTGACAGTTCAAGCCATGGTTCCAGCAGAGGGGAAAAGGAAGTGGAGGATGCATGTGGCAGGGCTGAAGGAAGACAGGATCATAAAGGTGTAGAGATGGGGAAGGATGTAAATACAAAAACTAAAGCATCATTGAGCATGGAACTAACTGGATGCCAGATGGGTTGGTCTGGATATATCGAATTTTGAATTACATAATTTATGAAGGTTAAAGGAGGGAGGGCTATCAAAGGAGAACATTCAGGTAGTCATATATGAAGAAAATAAGATCATTGTTGAAAATCCAGCAGTTGAAAGGCCAAGGCAGTGTCAGAGATGGGTGTTTTGTTTTTATCGTTTTTGTGAAACGGTAGAAAGGAACAGGCTGAAATTATTAGATTATTGGGAAATCCTGTTTATTTATCTTGCAAGGATGGAAGAAGTGGATGACACAGCATGTGCAGGCTGTAGGAGGAAAATCTTCCAGGGAAAAAGAGGGCAGCAATGGTCAAAGAACCAATGACCTAATGTTATATTTTGGAATCATGGTCCTGAGGTAGAATTGAGTAAAAAGCTTGCCATTCCATCATAAAACAGCACTTGTTTTTCAGCAGCTTTGCCAACGTGTAAGAATTGGACTCATGAGACTGCAGGTACAGAGAGATCAATGAAAATTCAATAACAATAGCACTTGTCTCATTAAGAAATGATACAGCACATTTCCAGACAAAGACTGATCCAAATATTTTTCAACATGTTTTTAAGTTCTGGATTCAGCAGGGTCAAACAAAGACAAATATTTTTCATGGTTTTGCAGCAATGGTTAAGATGAAGATCAATTTCAGCAGCCTCTGCCAAGTTTATTTATTCTAGGTTATATGAAGCATTTGCACTTCCAAACATATCTCAGCTTTAAAGCACCTTGAGCAGTTTGTATATGTGTCTACTTTCTTTTAGCACACAATAATGGGAGAAAGCCTGTCCCTGAATCCTTACTTTTGGAAACTGTTTCATTGCAGTAGAGACTGCAGTAGTTACCTGAATATTAGATTACATGGGTAATGTCTGCAGTCCTGAGATGAACTCAAAAGGAAAGGTAAAATAGAAAGTGTAAATGATACAAAACAAGTCACATCATCTAAAGATATCATTCAAATTTTGCCACTTATTAATGGAAACCATTTATGTGGTTTGACAAGATCATAAATTGTGAGTCTGAGATTGAGTGGCTAATGAGCATTAACGGGTGTTTAAGAGTGAATTGCTACTAAAATCATTATAGTAATGAATAATTAATTTCTGTAGTTTCCTTCTTATAAAACATCACCCTTGGTTTTGAAAAACCATTACTGAATGTGCATGTCTGTTATGGTACAGGTTATACTTACAATTGACTGCAGGAACTCAGCAGGTCGAGCAACATCTGTGGGGGAGGGAAAGAATTGTTGACACTTCAGGTCCAAACCCTGCATCAGGACAAGTTACAATTTGGTCAGTAGTCTCCTGCTCTGTTCTACTACCTCCTGCCGAAAATGTGCCAGTGCTTTCAAATCGAAGACTAAATTACTTGGGATAATTTTAATGTTAGGAATCACTTTTAAATACACAGTATTGGCTAGGCCATTTGTTAAATGACTGCTCTAACTTTCATTTTCATTGGCCCAGATCTGGCATTAAAAAATGTCACCATAGACAACTTTTGGGGGGAGGGGGAAACTCAGATAAGAATCTTCGGTGGAAACAATTAGCATCTGTGGAAAAAGCAGCTGTTAACTCTTGCGGTCCATGACCCTTCATCAGAATGTTAGATCCCTTATGCTAACTGTTTCTCTTTCCACAGATGCTGCCTGACCTGCTAAGGGTTTCCGGCATCCACAGCTTATTAAAGCTTTGATGACCGCACATTCATGGTTAAACACAAATGTCAAACCATTGTTGTCCAAGCTGGCCTGCTACTACAACTGTTTCACAATAATAGTGTGAAGCAAATTGAGCTAGCTGCCTGATTTGCCACCTGCTGCACCTGCCCACCCACACTTGTGTGCTAGATGCAGACAGCTATACCAACCATCTCTCCACCCGAATGGGGCCTCGGGCAGCATACTACTTAAGTCCTGCTTTAAAAAAAACACTATGATGAAAAACACTATCATAGTGTTTTTCATTCTAGATTCCAGCATCTGCAGTCCTTTGTTTCTCTAGTTTTAATTAAGTCCTGCTGCTGAACATCATGGCAGCTTTGACAAGAGAGAGAGAGAGCAGAGTTCTGTCTTGTTAAAGTCAGGAGGCAATTTTAAGTTTTTAAATGTCTCTAATATTTAGATACTTAAAAGCTAATAAAATTGCTGCAAAAGATTTTAAAACATTAAAAATAATTACAAACATTAAATACTATAAATGATTTTAAAAACTTAAGAGGAAGAGAAATAAGTACAAATACTTTTTCCTCATCTTCAGGAATGCAATCAATATCTGGCTGCCATAGGACCACAGAGGTAGATTTGCCACCATAGTGATAAGGAATCCCAGCACATTTGGGTTCTGCGGCGTGTGTTGCTCAGTTCATTCAAAGCTCACGGGATTCTCACAATCCGGGCTGTACTGCTCAAAAACTGAAAACCAGTGTTTGTGGGATCTGCCACAGGTTGCCTTGTTCCCTCTGCTGCAATTACACCAACTATATTATCATAGAGTAATAAAATTATACTGGTATAGAAGACAGCCATTTTGCCCTTCAAGTCCATGCCAGCCATTCCCTCACCCTTTCCTCATAGGCTGCAATTATTTTCCCATAAATTTCTATATAATTCACTTCTGAAAATCCTACTATTTTTCCTTTCACCATCCTTACAGGCAGTGGGTTCCAAAAAGGTATTTCCATACAATCTTGCTGTCTCTTTGATTCTATATCCCCTAGACCTTCGACAATCCACTTAAGGAAACAGCTCTTCTCTTTTACACTTTCTTAGCCTGTCATGAATTTATACAACTTCATCAAATCTACTCTTGGTTTTCTTTGCTCCAAGAAAAACAACAACAGTTTCTCCAGACCAATCTTGTAGTTGAAATCTCTCATCCCTGGAACAGTTCCAGTAAATACTTTCTGCATCCTCTTTGGGACCTTCACATCCTTCCTGAAGCAGAATGTCCACAATTGGACAATATTCCAATGGTGATCGGTGTCTTATAAAGGCTCAAACAGTGTTTTCTTTTTGTAATCTTTTTAATCTACTCTTCCCCCTCACTGGGTCTTGGAATATTGGGCACAATGTATTCTGTCACATGAAGCACCTGAATTTCCTTTTTATCAACTGTTATCTGATGCAGACATTTTGCACAATTATTTGTAATGGTGACTTATCACAGATGATAAATAATCTTTATATTTACAAATCACTTTATATAGAAGCATTGTGAAATGATAGTAAAATTCTAAATAATAATTTGAATAAGAGCTGGGTCTAGAGTGACTCATTTGAAGTTTTCAGCTGTACACCTATTTATGTGTAAATATTTTGCAGGCTGTCAGAAATATTCATGTTAACATAGGTCAGTATCCTCTATGTTATGCAAGAGAATTGCTGGCTCAAAGCTGAAGTATCATGTGCTATGCATTATAAAGAGGCTATTAAAGCCACAGAGAATGCACTGCACAGATTTATCAAAGGCAACACCCCATTCTGTATCTCACTCCTCAGTTGCATTCCACCTTGTCTGCTTTCAGTACTCCCTCTTGTATTTGTAGCCACTCTCCATTCTCAGCTGCTCTTGTATCTCTCACTTTTCTACTCTCTCTTTTTGACTGCATTCTCGCTTTGTATTTTAAATGAGTCTTCCATGCCAGAATCACAAAGCAGGCCGAAATGATTAATCAGGGCCAATTAGCACATGTTTCTAAAAGGTAAATCATGCATAGCTAACCAAAGAAAGTTATTCAAGCAAATGATAGGTAAACAAAATGAGATGGATCTGATCTGGATAGGTTTTTCAGAAACATAGGAAAAATTATCACGTAAAAAATAATGACACATTAAACTGAAGGAAATTCAGCCATGTGATTGATAGTGTTTTGAACAAAGAGACCTGTAAAACTTTTTCACACTGAGGGGACATAGTGATTAATGCTTAGCAGAAATAATCATAAGCAATCATTATCTAACATCATCAGCTGCTTGGCGCCTAAGGACTTAAAGGAAGATTGCAGTTACTTACACAAACATTTTTTAAGGTGGGTAAGTGAAAGTCAGAGTAGTGACAATGACCTGCAGTCAAACCAACCCCTTGAAAAGTATCTTACTTTACTGAAAATATTGGCTGCTTTTCAGTAGCTGTGATCATATGAAAATTATTAAAAACTCAAAATTATAAATTATTACTCTGATCATATTTCCAGATCCAACTGATATCATTGGTTCACAAAAACAACAGCAAAAGTCAACGTGCAAACGTCAAGTCCAGGAATTGCAATAAATAACCTGCTGGGGCAGATATTCCAATGGCCCATGATTGCTGGTCACCTGCACCATGGACTCTGTTTCTTCCAGCAAGATCCCAAGCACAGTCTTCTGCTGGGAGGCCAGCTAGCAGCACATTGGCAATGGCCCTGCCTAACCTTCAGTCAGTTCAGTTTCAGTAGGTTTCCCACCTCTGTGGCTGGGAAACCTACTGAAACTGAACCAACTGAAGGCTCGGCAGAACCTACAGAGGTTCTTGCTGCTCTTGGAGAGCATGAAAAGCCCATCAATGTCCCACAGGTGGCATTCGACTCAGCATTAGGTTGTGCTACAATTTCTGCTCTGGATAAGTCAGTTACAGGCATGGCTGCCAACAGATCCAGATGGATATCAGCAGAAGATTTGTCCCATTTTACAGCAATGTCATAATGCACAGTAAATCTATCACCTTCCCAGACAATTGGTTTACTACTTATTTTAAAGTTGTATTTAGGGTAGTAGAGCTCCTGCTTCACACCTTTAGTAACCCAGGTTTGATCTGACCTCCAGTGCTGTCTGCACGGTGTTTACACTTTCTCCCTGTGACCATGTGGGTTGGTTAGTTAATTGGACATTGGAAGTTTTCCCCAGTGTGTAGGATCTGGGAGAGTTGATGGGAAAGTGGGGAGAATAAACTGGGACCGTTTTAGGATTAGTGTAATGGATATGGCGAAGGGCCTGTTTCCATGCTGTATGACTCTGACTCTATTACAGATGATTGGCATGAACTCAATGGGCTGAATGCCTTGTTTCAGTGTTGTCTTGTTTTAGATATTTTGACAACACACTTAAGTATCATTAATCAATATTATTAATAAGAAAGAACAGTTTATTTTCTTATTCATTCACTAAGCATGGAGAGCACTAAGCAATGTCAGCATTCATTTTCCATCTCTGATTACTCTTCACATGAGAGAAACAGGGCAACTAGACTTATGAAGGACAGCAGATTTTCTTCCCTGAAGGACATTAGTTAGTGAGACAGAGGAGTATTTAATGACAGTCCAGCTGTTTCATTATTACCATTACTGAGGCTAACTTTATTCTCAATTTATTTAATTACTTGCATCTACAATTCCCCAGCTGCCCTGGTGACATTTGAACTCGTGTCTCTGGATCGATGATGCAGGACTCTGGTTGAGTCAACTAACCATTATGCCATCGTACCCAATATATTTAAATGAATGAAAATAGGAACGCACACTGAAAAATGTAATATGCTCTCAATCAGACCCTGCAGAGTAGTTACAAGCCAAAAGGACAGCACATTTAAAATTATGCAGGGCAATAATTCAAAATAAATGAGGAAACAATACAGGAAAAAAGATGCTCCTTTCACAACCTCTAGATATCCCAAGCTTTTTTACTGCCAGTGAAGTACTTTTAAAAATTAATGGTATTTGTACCCATTAAGCTCCCATACACAGCAATGTGATTACGACGAGTTCATGATGCAGATTCCAGTGCAGCGAAATGGGTGCACTAGATGACTGAGGTATTCTCCTGTCACGATCACTCACAAGCCCCCAACTGTGAACTTTAGTAGTCTTGGGCACGACAGAAAGGGACAGCCTGTATCCAATGGGTCCTGGGGTTGGGTTGTCAATCACGTTGGAGGCCGAGCTGAGAAGGAGACTTCATAAATGAGGTCGAGGTCATGGAGGGGTTTGGGGTACTGGCAATTGATTAAGTGGCCAGGAGGGTGATGGGAGCTCCAGCCTTGCACCCAAACACATGCCTGACCCTGGGCACATGCCTAGCCATGTGCAAAGCCTTTGACTTCATGAATCGGGAGGGACGATTGAACATTCTCCTCAAATTTGCAAGCCCACAGGAATATGACTTCATCTTACATTTGCTCCATGATAGCATACAAGCCATCATAGTAACCTACACATTTACATGAGAACCAACCAGTGAACACTGCTGCCAAACAAGGCTGTATCATTGCCCCACCACTTTTCACAATCTTTCTCCCCACAGTGCTGTACCTCCCTTCCCCTCCTCAGAGTGCTGTACCTCCCTTCCCCTCCTCTCCTCAGAGTGCTGTACCTCCCCTCCCCAGTGCTGCACTTCCCCTCCCCTCACCACAGTGCTACACCTCCCCTCCCCTCATCAGTGCTACACCTCCCCTCCCTTCCCCACAGTGCTGCACCTCCCCTCCCCTCCCCACAGTGCTGCACCTCCCCTCCCCTCCCCACAGTGCTGCACCTCACCTCCCCTCCCCACAGTGCTGCACCTCACCTCCCCTCCCCACAGTGCTGCACCTCACCTCTGAAAAACTTCCTTCAGAAGTGGAGCTAATTTTCAGGACTGATGGGAAACTGTTCAGCCTATGGCGACAACACTCCAGAATCAAGATTACCTAAAGCTCAGTAGTCAACCTTCATTGTGCAGACAATGCTGGTATCTATGTATACTCGGAGACTGCACTCCACAATATCAATGCTTTCACTGAATCACAGTCGAGACTAAGGTCCTCCTTTAACCCATCCCCTTTGGCCTCCCACAATAAATGTTCATGGCAAGATTGTGAAAAATGTGGACCTCGTCCCACAACTTGGGAACCACCTCTCTGTGAAGATAGACATAAATGATTAAGTTTACTGCCTTCAGTACAACAACAGTTTTTGATCAATTGAGGAAAAGGGTACTGAAGATCACGACTTCAGACCTGGCACAAAATTTATGGTCTACCGAGCAACTGTGCTCCCTGTCCTCCTACTAGTTTCTGAGACTGGAAAACTATCAATGTTGTCTCTGCAAGTGGTTACAAATTCACTGGAAGAATAAATGAACCAATATCATGTCCTTTCCCAGGCTAACGTGCCAATTATTGAGGCCCTAGTTGTACTTACTCAGCTAAGTAGGGCAGGCAATCTCATTCACTTTCCTGACATTAGATTCCCACAGTAGACATTTTATTTTGAGTTCTGTCATGGGAAGAAACTACCGGGGGATAGAGAGAAAGATTCAAAGACATACTCAAAGCCTTCTTGAAGAAGTGCAATACTCCAAAGGATTCCTAGGAATCTTTGTCGATAAGATGCATCAGGATTGACATTCAAAACTGAGGTCATGCACCATGAGCATGGAGAAGCCCTATCTATGGTGGAAGGAACACACCATCTCAGATTGAGGGGACCAGCTGATTCATGTGTCAAGAGTGAGATTGGGGATCAGGTGAGAGGTAGATGGATTAGGGACAATTCAAAAGAAATTCACACGGAACAAGACCATGCCATGCATATGCAACGCAGAAACTGCAGCATGCATTCAAGAATGGATCACGCATAAAAGTGCCTGGACAAATCTCTGGAGAGGCACAATTTGACTTCAAAGTGGTTGTAACTGAACGCTAATCTAGCAAAAGTAATCAATTTCAGGTGCTGAATGAAAAACACGCAGTGTGTCAGAATTTCTTGGCTCACTTGAGTGGAGTGACACTGGTTCAGGAAGGAGTCTGCCCAGGGCAACAAGCAAATCCCCTGCTCTTCTTCTAATTAGTATACTGTGAATTTTAACATCCACCTTAGAAAGCAAACAGGGCCTCAATTGAACATTTTACCCAGAAGCTAACACCTCAAGTAGTGTAACACAGCCTCAATACTGCATTAATGTGTCAGCCTAGACATTTATGTTCAGGCCTCTGGAGTGGAACTTGAACTTACAACTCAGTCAGAGATAAGAGGGCTTCCAATTAAGCCCTGGTTGGCACTTCTAAAAATGTTTTAATATGTGCTTTAATATCATTATTTCTCAAGCTTCAATAGGTAGCTGACCTCAATTAAAACAATTTTAGTAGATTAAAGCCATCAGGATTGCTATCTATGGAGGGACATAAAATGTATAACTTTCAGTGCTTTCATGACTTTTAAGATTTTTCTCTTCTGTGATTCTTTACATTTGTGTTCTTAGACATAAATCAGATCCCTATGCCTCTGTATTTTATTTGATGAAACTAGATCATCACCCAAAATTTATATTTCCTGTTGCTAATTGCCATAACATCCCAAATCATGATGGTTTTCATTATTCCACATATCAGTAGCATGTGAACAGCAGTAGCCAATGCCACAGGCATTTCCAGACCATTTTTCATTATTTCCACAACCATTTTCCTCCCCCCCCCCCCCCCCCCCCCCAAACTTCCTCTTATTAGCTTTCTTTATTCTCTGGTTACCATTTTGGTTCAAATCTTTACAAGGATTTTGAATTGGATGAAAATCAAAACAAACTGCAGATACTGGAAATCTGCAGATGCAGAATGCTATTTCCAGCATTTTCCATTTCAATTTTGAATTGGATGAATCTTGTTCAGTGGCTCCATAAGTTGGAATGCAATCACTTGAGCCCATCAATCACAAAGACATACCTTAGCTTTCAGGGAAGGTTTAAACAGGCAATATCCGATTGGGTGCCTATTATGCATTTTACTCAATTTTCCTTCCCTGTTACTGCAAATGGATAGAACTTACAATGGCTGTGAAGAGGAACTATTGTGTGATTTTGTTTTATTTCAATTGTTTTGTTCTAATGCAGAAACATATAAAAATGTCCTGGGAATACACAAATTCACTTTTCTATTTAAAATCTTATTTCCGAGCTCACTGTATTTGGGGTAAGAAAAAACATCCTTAGCCTGTAATGGACGAGAGGCTGTCATTTTTTTTGGCTGATTATGTTCCTGTAAAGTGCCTGGGGACATTTTACTACATCCAAAGGCACTACATACTGTTGTAAAGGTACATAAAAAGACCATTATCACAGGCAAGTAATAATTGATCAGATTTCTGTCAGTAAGGTTACAAAATGAAAACAATAAGAAACAAAAAGAAAGTCTGCAGAGAAGTAATTTTTGTTTATTGCTGCTAAGAATGAGCAAACTAATGGCAGAGTTTTGAAGAAAACAGTGTCTTCTGTTTTTGCATTAAGTGCTGTATTTTGTGATAGCCTCATATAATTGTCATTCATTTTGGCCATTGCCGTACTACCTGTGCCAATTCTCACCCCTCGATCACTCAACTTTCACTAAGACAGAGGTTATACACAATGTAATGGTGACTGCAGACACAAGAGACTGCAGACACTGGAATCTGGAGCAAAAATCAAATTGCTGGAGGAACTCAGCAGGTCAGGCAGCATCTGTAAAGGGAAATGGATAGATGTCGAGACCCTTCATCTAAGATAAGACAAGATAAAATCTCTTTATTAGTCGCATGTACATCGAAACACACAGTGAAATGCATCTTTTTGCGTAGTGTTCTGAGGGCAGCCCGCAAGCGTCACCACGCTTCCAGCGCCAATATAGCATGCCCACAACTTCCTAACCCATACGTCTTTGGAATGTGGGAGGAAACCGGAGCACCCGGAGGAAACTCACGCAAACACGGGGAGAACATACAAACTCCTTACAGTCAGCGGCCGGAATTGACCCAGGTCGCTGGCACTGTAAGGCGTTACGCTAACTGCCCTGTTGACCGTCCTGCATTTATTTTACCATTTATCCTCTTCAATCAATTAAGTCAGACAAAAATACTTTTGTTAACAGCCAAAATGATCAAAGTTGGTTGTTAAAGTAATTCAATCATAATATGCATTAAGCCCCATTCTAATTACTCAAATTATTATTTATTGAATTGTCCATAAATGAAAAATATAAAACTGACAACTGGATTGGGAGTCATGACAATAAAACCTGTACCATTCAGCTGGTACAATTCCATTGTGATAGACTGCAGCATAAATTAAAACATGCTCTTGCAAAATGAGTCCACTTTGCAAGAGATTAATTTTAGCTCAACAACCAAAAATTCTTTTTCCTTTGTCTTCAACTGGAGGAATGATATTGAAGTGTCATTTCTTCACATCAGCATGACAGCATGTGGTAGTTAAAGTTGAATGACAGACCATCATTACTCAGAATTGCTGAAGTCTGGGACAGCGACACTTTACCTTGTGTGGATTTCATCCATTTGATTGGTGCAGTGCTGACCAGTGCAAGGACATGGGCCTGATTACCTCCTTTTGTAATAAAAACAGAAAATGCTGAGAAAATAATTCAATGGAAATGTGAATCAGCCAGGTTCTGCAGCATCCGTTCTGCTAGTTACCACCAAAGCAGCGAAGGTGAAAATTACTCCCACACATTCTCAATGTTATTAGCAAGATTTCAAACAATCAGCCATGATTCAATGCCCTCACATCAGAAAGGGGTGGGGCTTAAATCCTACTTCGACATATAATCTAAACTGATAATCGCACACAGTGCTGATGGAATGTTACATTGTGGAGATGTTGCCCTTTAAGCGTGGTTCTGTCTGCCTGCTAAGGTGGCTGCACATTGTCTAACGGTACCTAGGGAGTTTTCTTGATGTTCCAGCCAAAATTAGTTCCACAACTAATAAAATGATTACCTGGTTAGTTACCTTATTGCTGTTTGCAGGAATTCGTTGTTAATTGGCTACTACATTTTTGCCAGAACAAAAGTAACTAATTTTTACTTCTGGTCATTTAGGACATTTTTAAAATGTGAATGGTGCTATTTAAATTCAAGTTGTCTTTTTTTTATGCAAAATCTTTTTAAACATAAGCAGGCAAAGCCAATGGTTGTATACAAGTGCCACACAACTGATCCATTGTGCAGTTCCTCCACATCACACAAATTCTGAGACAATAGTCTCACAAAACAGAAGCTTGCTGTCGACCTTCACATGAAGTCACATAAATACTAATTCATCTCTCTGCAGATATTTAGAGCTGCTCTTCCATATCATAAAAATGCCATAACAGACACAATTTATGGTCCTGACATGAAACTCAAACTTGGAAATTTGGAAACAAAATATTTGAGGCAATAACCCTGGACAAAATTTATTGAAGTTTGGGAAAGTAAATGAAAGTCAGCACAGATTTGATATGGCAAATCATGCTTGACTGATTTGATTGAGTTTGATCTGATGAAGTAATAAAGAGAGCTGATAAGGGTAGTGTGGGTAATGTTTTGTAAATGAACTTTCAAAAGTCATTTAGCAAAATACCACTACCGTATATAGTTTTTTTAGGAAAATTGAAGCTCCTATGGAATAAAAAGGGCAATAGCAGCATAGACACAAAATTAGCTTAAGGAGAGAAAACAGTGCTGGTAATTGAATGCCTCTCAGACTGGAGTGAGTTAGAGGTTTGGCATTAGGTCTACGGCTCATTTTAATTATCTTGATGAGAGAATAAAGGGGCATAATGTCAAAATTTGTAGATGATTCAAAACTTGTAAATGTCATAAGTAATGATGGTGGATCATAACAGAAGAGAGGCTGGTGAATTGGCATATAAATTTAAAGAGAAAGGTGAAGTGATAAATGTTGATATGAAGAACAGGGAGGGACAATGTTAGCTAAATGGTACAAGAGCAAAGTACTGTGAATGCTGGTAAAACTGAAGGAGGGTGCAGCAGCAGAGAGATCCATGGATGCTTGTGCACAAATCCTTGGAAGGAGAGGCCCTTCACGAGTAAAAGGAAGCATAGGAGGAGGAGAAGGGTACTTAAAAAAAGACAAGGGCAAGGAGGGGGCTTGAAATATCATTGACAAGCTAGATTACGGAAAATCCTAAAACATTTTAAGATTTTTCCCCGAGTAGGGCACATTAAGGACCAAAATGGCAATCTGTGCAGAGTCAGAGGGTGTAGAGTGAATGCTTCTTATCTGTATTCACAAGAGAAGGGCATTGCAGTTGGATAGTTCAGGGAGGGGTGTGGAGAAATTCTAGAACTCTCCATGATCCTTTGCACTAGTTTTAAAAGACATTGTAACACAAGCAGTCCTCGACAACAAAAGTAGCCACACCTTTAGGGTAGATTAATTGTAGATAGGAACTTCTGCTAATTGTAGTGGTTGGCGACCTCGGAGTAAACACTAAGAATTAGGCTGTGACTTTTTAGTGCAAGGACAACTACAAAAACTCCCAAAGGCTTTTGACATTTTTTGTTTCGTCCTTCACTATGGGACTCTCTCCTCCAATCTGACTGTAAACTAGCTTTATACATTTTTCAGTCATTTTTAATATTTTAAAGTCGAGTTACTCACAGATGATGGATTGAAACTATTATTTGAAATGCTAAGTTTTTTTTGTTAATTCAGTTTTCAGCTGTGCACCAAGTATTTAATGAAAATCTAGCCCTTTGACAGTATCTCCAATAGCCAATTTATTGAGGCTAAATTGTATTATCATTCATGATTTTTCTCCTGATTTTACTGTTGCTAGACAAATTTTAATCACTGCCACTCTTAATGCAAAAAATATTTAAAAATCAGCATTTTAAAAATGGTTTTAAAATAGTATCTGACTGATTTGCTTCAAAGCAGATTTTGTATTGGGCAATTTGCAAATTAGTTTGAGCAGAATCTTTGGGGGGGGGGGGGGAATATTATCAAAGCAGCTTCAATTTGAACCAGAATCACAAAATGAGCCTTAAATAGAAATTCTAATCCATTATTTTCATCACTCTTTCTACCACAACATGCTGCCTTTACCATGATCCTTGATGTAATGGATATAAAGAAACAAGCAAATAAAGGCAAAGAAAATAGAGAACATAAAAGCACAAATATGTCTTGGTGATTTAATGCAACAGCATTTGTTCAACATGACATTTGAAATTCTAAGTTAAAAGAAGGTCTTGTAGCAAATGCCATTTATCAATTCCTTTCAATGTTACTTCCTCCCAAGTGGCAGACTGTTACTCTAGGAATGCAATATTTAAGTGTTGTTAAAGAATGAAATTTCCTGGAGGATAATATAACTGAGTTTTACCACATTGCCTAGTTAAAGAGAAATACTTTTCACACAGAAATAGTACTGCAAGAATATCTTAATCCTGTGTAAAGTCTAGCTTTCTGTATCATTTCTAAAGTGCACCATTTGTATCTAACTTTAATTCTGGCCTGCAAAATTCTGCTCCTGTGGACTGACATTCAACAGAAGAGCCACATGACAGAAGCATGATATAACATTTACAACCACTTATTCTGTTAACGACTGCTCAAAAATCACAACGTTAATTTAAACATTTAATGATGTTTACTTCAGTATACAAAGCCATCTAAGTTAGCAACACTACAGGAGGTCAACTGGTTCACCTTTATGTGCCCTGCTTCCTTACTATCAAAATACAAAACTAATCCTATTTTCCTGTTCTCAACATATTGCTCATTTTAGACATACACAACGTCTTCTCTCTGATTCAGCCTCAGTGGCCCTGTTGTAAACTGATCCTGTATGTCTCCAACAGACACCACCACCCCCCACCCCCAACTGCTCTAGAGATGAAATAGAATGACTGAAGATGCATAACAAAAAAACTCCTCTTACTGTATGCCATAGCCTTAGCCTTTCATGTTCTGCTAACTAAATGGCAGTTGGTAGAAAAATTCTCCCAGAAAGCTGATGCAACCATTGGACTGATCATAGAACATCGAAAATTGAACTTTTTTTCAACCCATTAGGTGCAGGAAATTTGGAGTATCTATGTGGATTCGATTGATTTGACAGAGGCATTTGATTCCATGTATTATGATGCAATGTGAGAGATACTTGCTGATTTTAGAATATCTTATAGGCTACTGTTGCCTTATTAGCACGTTGGTCTGATAACCACATGTTGAAGATCACACACTTATAGTTACCAACAGAATGAAACAAGTTGGAAGTAAACTTTATCCTTGCTAGCACTAAACAAGCTTGCCTTCACTGGAACCAAATGCAATACTAGCAGCCGACATATTTAACATTCGTGACCAAAGATAAATTTCTGCTCAAAGTCTTTTTCCAGCCCTATACTCTCCATTATTGCTGTGGTATGACTTGATCCATTTCAAAATCTCAATCCAGGACATCTATATTCAGTGGTAGCATTTTCATCCTTCAATAACTGCTTGCAGAAGTAAAGCAGCCAGTTGGCACAGCAGCTAGTTCTGCTTCCTCACAGCCCCAGGCACCCACGATTGATCTTGACCTCCACTACTGTCTGAGTAGAGTTTGCACATTTTCCACGTGACTGTATGAATTTCCTCTAGACTACTGTAAATTACCACTTAAGCTGATGAAGGGAGAGTCAGAAGGGAATTAATGTAACAGAGGTAAAATAAGTGGGGAATAGAATTGATAGGAATGGTCTGAGAACCAGCATATAAATAATAGGCCAAATGACCACCTTTTGTGTCATGAAGAAACATGAAATAAAATGTAAGGAAATATTTGTTAGGAACATTCTTGCAACTTATGTCTGCTCATTACTCATCTGCATTCTTGTGGACATTGAGTTGAGGTCTGGTTGCTTTGCTCAGTGACATTACCTTACAACAACAGTGATGTTATGGCTCAACCCATACTTGGTCATCAAGCAACATACTGCCAAATGTCACAAGCTATTTCTGTTCTTCTAGTCAGACCCTTTAAGGTTAACTATAACGGTAATATACCACTTATTGTCATAGACTAGTTGTGCTATCCTTATAATGTTCTCCTATAAAATGACATATATGACCACAGTGTTAGCTCCTGCACAAGTGTGCCATTTGAGGTAATGGAATTTGGCTGGCAAGTGCTTGTCTTGCATGTTAACTCATTCATCTGCCTCATTGGTCTTGCATTGTGATCCATGCATTAAGAATAGATTCTTCTCCTATTAGCATGCCTATCAACATAACCAAGAATATTGCCTTGGTTTAAAGGGAGACTCTGTCATCAGGTTTAATTGACCAGATCTTACTCTGACTCGCAATTCCATAGAGGATCATTGGTCTTTTCCTCGTCTCTGACCTCCATACCTGTGCATTAAACCAGATGGAGGTCAGGTGTCAGGGTATTTAACCTCCTGCTCTACTGTTGGATTCATTTACACCAGCCATGTAATAATTCCATTCATTAGAATGGGTCACTCACCTTGACTAATAAGTAAAGAAAGTGGTGAGTTTAATTTTCTTTATTTTACTTAATCAACGTTTTTAATTAGTTCCAAGTACATTTCAGGAGTTTTTAATTTAATTTGTAATTATTTGAGACATTTAAATGTAGCACAAAGGTCTCTGACAATGCTGATTCACAGGTTCATTCTTGGACGTGGGGTCCCATATCGGGATCAAGCTGACAGGGCAGCAAATTCACTCAGCCCAGTGCAAATAAGTCTATGGCCAAGGTCAAATACTCCAAGAGCAAAGTAGGTGTAGCACCTACCATTGGATACACATCACACCACCTACCCAATGCAGGCACCATCCGCTTTTTTGTCATTCTACTAACTTTCTATTTTTGTCATTGCATTTCCCCACATACAACTCAATTCTGTCCACACTATGGAAGTTCCTAAAACCACTTACAATTAACTTTACTGCTTTCCTTTCTACTTCAAGTTTCTGTACATGCTACAGCCGACATGAATCACACATCAAGAATGAAAACACCAGAGCGTGTATACCTTTAGCAAGCTATTAACTTGTTTGCTTACCATCAGTGCAAAGTTTCATTTCTGAAAGTACTAACATACTGTAAGAGTAAATTTTGCTATTCTGAGCAGAAATTTGCAATTTTATAAATCAGATTATCCATTACATTTAACATACAATTTCTTTCCCTATATATTAGATTTCAAATTGTGAAGTAATAACATTACCAAAATGCAATGCAGCCAACATTCTAGGCAAGTACAAGATGAGCACTGATACCAGCAAACTTGGCGACTCCCACCTGAATACCTTATAGCAACCATGATAAACAATGTGACAGAACATTCCTAACCTCAGGCTAACTCCGCAATGAAATAAATAACGATTAATCCCTATTTTCCATTAAGGTTGGCACTTGGCATTAAATGGCATGACGCGCCCTGTGGCTTGTTTTCATTAGTTTAAATTCTTAGTGATCCTACACCAATGTGCCGAGTGGGTTTCCTTTTTAGGACAAAATTCTTACAAAATAATGTTTGACAAGTCTTTGGGACTATAGCAACAAGAGTCAACAACTGCAGGCTAGAATGACTAAGTAGGTTTTCTATACGCTCCTGCAATTGCTACTTAGGAGATCCAGAAGTAAAATTTGTCTTGCGAATTGGCCCAAGACAGGTGGTCTTTCATTTCTTTACAGATAATGAAATTACATATATGATCGAAGGGCCTGTACTATGCTGTAGTGTTCTATGTTCTAGGATACATATACTGGACAGCTGATGCAACAGGACATTTGTTCTTGCCCAAGATATTTAATAGCTCAACTTTACCAATTATATCAATTAATTCAAGCATGTTCTGGGGAAGTATAGAAAGCCTCAATTCTTTGGTACTTTAGAGATCATACGATATGCATAAATAATCAGGATAGATATTCATTCGCAGTTATGAGCTAACTGAGTTCTATATAGTATATGCTATTGAAGTAAATGGATGTAGAATTTGGAAACATAGTAGAACACACATGTATTACCATGTTCCATCTTTAATACTTGTGACCAAAGTCAAATTTCTCCATTCTTCATGACATTCAGTTATTTGAAGCAAACAAATAAAGGAGGAAAAGGAACTGGTGTATTGTCTTGAAAGAAGACAATCAGGTTTACAGTACATCTATGAAACAGTGTACTGCCAAAGCTACACTAAGGTAGAAATATGACTATGTAATACTTAAATGCAAATGCCATTTGAATTTGAAGTTTTTAACTAAATTTCATAAAATACATTTGAAATTGTATTACCCCCCCCCCCCCCCCCCCCCCCCCCCCCCCCCCCCCCCCCCCAGACAGTTGTGGTATATGGAATAATTACTTCTCATGCTACAAGTTGACATGGTCACAAGAGAGTTCAACAATGATATAAAGACTGAATAGTAAACCTTTGGAATTTGAACAACTTGTACCAGCAATGTTATTATTGGATTGAGGTTAAGTTTTTTTTAAATGGGCATTGTAAACAGTTCAACTATTATCCCCAGTGTTAACTTACTGAAAAGAATTTACAGACTAGTATCTTGTGCTCATGGGGAAACCTTAACTCTCTTCTGCCTTAGCCAAGACTATTCAAAATGTATCACATTTTCAAATGAAATACAAGATGAATACCAAACAATCTCCTGTCTACTTAGTTGAATAACTTGCAAGAATTATTCCTATTTCATGGCACGCAATATCTTGGGCCTTGCAAAAAGAACCAGCTGAAGCCCTGGCAAGGCAATGGCTCAACAGGCTTTTCCAAGCATGTTACAATTACTAGCTCCTCAGTTTTGGCATCCTTTTGCTGTGTTTTCCTGATACTTTCATTTATTTCAGGGACCTAGTTTTGTTAATTTACCAAGGTTGATTTGCGCAGGGTTGAACTAACACCAACTACTGCAGACTGCATTGAAATCTTTGGCTTAATTTTTTTGCTGTGCGAGTGACGTTAGTTATCTCACACTCTCAGGGTCAGTAACTACTTCTGTTCACCTGTTCCAATGATGTTGTCAGTGTAGCATGATTACTCCAAAAGAAACTGGCAAATAAACATATATTGTAACCTTTAAAAATAAATTATGGAACTATTAAATCTTAGATAACATTGTAACATACTGTCGGAACTGGGCAAAGACAACACAGGCACCTTCTTCTTAGGCACCCCTCGCTATGAGGGCTACTTGCTAACAACTCTTGTTCTGTGGATTCTGAGGTTGCTGAGGAAGTGCTTGACATGAAGGGCAGGTGGGTAGCTTGTGAGGTAATGCTCTTCTTCCACCATTCAGATTGGGCACCTGTATGCTCCCAGCGAATGATTTGAAGGTTCTCAATACCATTCCAAATGCTCCTCTCCTTTGAGTGGCCATGGGCCAGTGATCTTCATGAGTTGGTGGGGATATTGCCATTTTCAAGGAGGCATTGATAATCTTTTTCTCTGAGCATCTGGCAATCTCTTGCCATGATATGACTTGAAGTAGAATATCTGCTTCAGGAGCATGTAAACACAGTAGCTGGCTATTTGAGCCCACTGAGTGTAATTAGGTACTCAACGCTGGGGGTGTTGGCCAGGGAGAGGATACTGACATTGTTTTGTTTATCCTGCAAGTGGATTTGGAGGATTTTGCGGAGACAGCATTGGTGGTCTCCTTCCTGGCCTTTGGGGATACTTTTCAAGAATGTCCAAAGGTGATGTCAGCCAACCATAAGCAGCTGAATCATTACAGCGGCATAAGTTAACAACAAAGTGGTCTGAAACAGGAAAACACTTCCAAAATAACATGGCAATGAATGCAAGATGCCTCAATTTTTTTTCTTGAAAGACATCTATCTTCAAAAGAACAAGTGTCATCATTTTTTTTTAAATTTAACAGGATTAAACCCCAGAGACAAAAAAAATCAAGGTTTCTTAAAATCAAATCAGAGTGAAGATATTATTCCATGTGCCAATGCCTGTGAATAACACTGTATTTATCTGTATGAAACCTCAAGTGTTAAATAACTCTTTAGAAAACATCCTGCTGCTTGAAACACATTTAAATAAATACAAACTTTTGTGTTGACATTACTGTGGCCTTTAATCACAAAGAATGTAATATTTCTGTTACAATAATGGCATCTTTAAATTATTCAGAAGTTTAATTTCTGAGATAATAGAGATTTATCCATTGATGATATCACACTAAATTTCTGGACATTATTCAATCTGGGAAGTTTATTCAAATTTCATTGTACGAGTGCATCTGTATCATTTTTCTCCCTTGTGAGTATCATGTGAATAATGGACAATTACACCAAAGATTTAGTTGTGACAAGTCAACTTTTACCAAATTGGACATATATTAGTTATTTTCAGAATGAGCTCTGTCCCTCACAAACATTCATCCCTTAAATAAAACAACTGAGAATAGAATTTTGTCCTCAGTCACTTGCAATAAAGTACTCTGCTTCTGAAATTCAGTTTTATTGATGTCAGTGTGTGCCATATTATGATGTTGCTGCAAAACCAGTTATGTAATTTATCCAAGTATTTTACCACTATATAAGGTACATTAGTGTGGGTGTTACTCACCCTGAGGAAATAAACAACTGAATAGCAGTCAAAATAATTCAGAGAGAAAATTAGAACATAGAAAAATGAAAATGAATTTAAGTACTGTTTGAGGATGATCCTGCTTAAAAGAGTTGTTCCAAAACTAACAATTTGTTAATTGTGCATGAACATAAATACATACAAACAACAACCCCCAGAAAACTCCCCATAGTTTATCCAACCACCCTACTCAATTGGGATACCTTGTTTACACTTTAAATCAATGGAACAAACTTTTGGTCAGCAAATTATGACCTGTTTACATTTTCAAGGACAAATTTCTCCCCTGTGATGTTCTGACAGAGATAGAGAAGGAAACACAATCCAGGGCGATTTGTGGGCAGAAGAAAACACAAATTCCTTTCTTCCTTACTCAATAAAATTCAAAATAAATAAGTTTATTATTCAGATTATTAGGAAAATAATAGAGAAGCACATGGGAAAAGTGGAGAGGGAAACTGGTTTTGGTGCTGGTTAAGATCCAGGCCATAGACTTTTGGATAATCTCATTTTAGAGTGTGGAACAAAAGAGGCTATCCAGAAATGCAGTGCAATAGGTATCCTAGATCTGGCAAAGGTGTGGATGAGGGTTCCAGCTGAGCTGATCTAGGGTCATTCTTAGCTACAAAATGGTCATGTGGTCTGACTCTCATCTCAGGTTGACTTTGGTTTTGCGTTTTCTTTTTCAAGCCAAAGACAGATTTTGAAATATATGAGCTGGATCATTCTCAATTAGACCTGTGACCACACTCGTCACCCATGCTACAAGGCTACACAGTGGTCGACAAGCAGTAACTAAGCCTCACATTTATCAGTAGACTCCCCCAATAGCCTGTTGACAGCTTGCTTCAACAAAAGCCTTTGAACTGCCTTTAAATGTAATAATGAAAAAAATTACCTAACATCTTTAAATGCTAGAAATTAATTGAAAACATTAAGATTAAATAACATAAAGAAAATTATAATCTATTAACCAAACCTACTTCTTCAATCAAGGTAGGAAATCCCATTCAGTTACAAAGACAACCATCACTGGTATAACATATACAGCCTTCAGCTTAAGATATTGCTTCACCTCTGGACTCAGTGTCAGAACAAGAGGACAAATGTACCAGCATCTTCCTCCAGCTCATTCCTGACTTCTGCCAGATAATGCAGAGGAATAAGCTAACTCACACTGCAACTGGCAAGCAGATCTCTAGAGAGCCACCTCCTGAAGAGCAAGATGATCTTGCAGAGGAAAAAAAAATTGCACTTTTAAGATTTAGATCTATTTATGAGGAATTATTGACAATTATAAATAAAAACAGAAAATGCTGGAAGCACTCGGGCAGCATTGGCGGAAAGAAAAATTCTCTCTTTCCCTTCATCAGAGAGGGAGAAGACAAATTCATTTTAGGTAGCACAGGTAGAAGAGGGAGATGGATAGAACAACGGATAATCCTGCAGGCTGCTAAGGGCCCAGACAGAAGATGAGGTGTTGTTCCTCAAGCTTGCCTTGGGCCTCATTGTAACAGTGCAGGAGGCCAGACGCGAAAGGTCAGAGTGAGAGTGAGAGGGGGAATTAAAGTGGCAGGCAACCAATAGCTGAGGATTACTCCTGCGGACTGAGCGCAGGTTCTCTGCAAATCGGACACCCAATCTGCCATTGGTTCCTGCAGTGTAGAGGAGGTTACATTGAGGAGGCTTATCAACAATTATATAATTGTAAAAGGAACTGCTTTGGTCCAAAATGACTAAGTTCATCTTTCAGAACTCAATACAATATCCTATTCAATTAGCAATACAGATATATACACAATTGAAAATTATTTTGATATTTGACATATTCAGAATATTTTAGTTTGCATAGCACATCTGCAATTGAAAACCAAGTAATATGCTGTAATTCAGTCATTTTACCTGACAAATTATCCAGTGGTGGTAATTTAAAGTTCTACCCAGTAGTAACAACAAGATGCCAGCAGAATCAACACAAGTCTTTTCTAGTATTAACAAAGTCTTATAGACCACAAAGGTCAGTGTCATTTATGAGAAGGTTCATCCTCACTACTGAGGATATAAACAGAATGGAACGGTGAGGAACACGATATTTACCTTGTAAATTCTTATTGTGGAACACAAAGGTTACTGTATACCCCAGGCAATGTTTCAGGGTATAGAACACAATTCCCCCCAGGGGAACGTTGCAGCACAATTTGTATTTGCATTTATACAGCTTTCTGCTTTCCAGCACCCTTGACATTGAGAAATAGAGCAAATGCTGTTTAATTTTGGCTCAATCCATTCCTCATAGGGCAGGCAAACCAGCTTTTCAGAACAGTTTTGACTAAAACCCTATGCCAAAAAAAAATTCTTAACTAATCAATGCAGTTTTACTGCTTGCTGCATGGTCTGGTAAATTGTAGTTATGTCTTGCAACTCAATGCACAAAATCAACTGGGAGGAATTTATTGACAATTGCTGTAGAACTCTGTCACTAGCATTATATTGGAGACTTCATTCCGTGACATATCCCGATATAAATGTTCACAACTATGGAGTTAGTGCTGTAAGAAACTGATTCAAATTAGATGTGACACTGAAGCTATTGCTGATTTTACCCCAATTTAACTCAGCAGTACCATCTCTGGAATAAATTTATAACAATTACAGTTGCAAAGGCAATAAAGCACTATGCATATTGTATTATTTAATATGATTTAAAAGCATCCAGGGTGCTACATATATGAAACTAAAACTGAACATACATCATCGCTGGGAATGCCAGACTCCTGCACATGCAGGTGGAATTCATTCTTGAACACAGTAAAAATCCGAACTGTCAGATCAGAGAGCTGGCGAGTCCTTAATCTTTCCTTTCAACAGCTGGTGATGAATTTTGATGATTGGTACCCAGCCACAACAGGTTTTTTTTTGATAAAGGGGATATCAAATGGAAAACTCCTTTAGGTTATTGAATCATAAACTGTGGAATACAGACAGCATCAATATATCTTAATTGACCATAGGACAATAAAAGTTTGTGCTGATTTGAATGTAGATTGAACAGTTTATTACAATCCAACTGAGCACCAACAAATTCAATTTCCTTATAGAGCAAATAAGAAATTAAACTGGTTTGCTGAAGAATTCAGGGACACTTATTTTTGAATTACTGACAGTTCCTAGATAACATTCACAAGGTAGCTGTCCTAGGAACAAAGATTCTAACACGGTATAACACTGTGGCCTGTCTGAACAAAACTCTGTACATTTCCTACCCACTTGCTGAATACATTAGCACCAAGCAGGTATTTTGAAACATTAATCCTTGATACACTTTCAAATACCAAGGGACAATAATCAGCGAAAGCAAAGCCTCAACCAGCTAAAACATGGAAAAGGTAAGGTGATGGGAAAAGATAATACATTTATCAATCTATTCATTTCTTCTCTAGTCTCTTGAATTACTAGTTAAATTGTCTGCACTTTCAACAATGGCTGATTAACTGGGAAATTCCAGATGCTGCTACTTTCAAGGTTTCAACTATCTGAATTACAAGCAGGTCATTGACCTTGAGCTAAGCAATGGCTACTTTACATGAATTTCACAGATATCGTGACTCTAAAGTGCTCTGAAAGGTCTTGACATCATGTACATGGAAGTCTTTCTTATAAATCAAATTGAAAGCTACTTGGTGATATGTGAAACCGAACAAGAAAAATATTACTGTGGAAAAGAAATGCAGAATACTAAAACTTATTATATAATCTGATATCTACGAGTTGAAAGGAGGCAGTTTAGAGGTGCTCAATGGTCAAGGTGCTGCACACCAATGAATGTTTTCTTGAGAATCCCCTTTGCAAAATTCACTGGAGCATAAGCTCCAAGATGTTCTGCACTACTGAGCGTGCTCTACACTAGGGAAGAGCTTTCCTTTGCACCACTGCAGAGCGCACTGATTGGAAGGTCTCAAATATAATCATAATATTTATAAAGGAAGGGAGAGAGAAAACAAAAAACTATGGACCAGTTAGCCTGGCAGTAGTAGTAGGAGGAGAAAAGCTGGAATCTGTTGTTCAGGAAGTGGTGACGCCTTGAAATTAACAATAGGATTGAATGGAGTTAACATGATGGATGAAAGTGAAATCATGTTTGTCAAAAGATTAGTCAAATGTTTTGAATATAGAAGAGAGAAAGATTAATCAGTTGATGTGGTGTATTTGGACTAAGGGAAGGCCTTCGATAAAGTGCCGGACAACAGATTATTAAACAAAGTTAAAGCCACTAGCATTCAAATTAATATATTTGTGTGGACTGAGGATAAACTAATGGACAGAAAGCAGAGAGAAGGCATAAATAGGTCATTTTTGAGTTGAGAGGCCGTGACTAGCAGTACATCACAGGGATCAGTGTTGCTCATGTCAATGATTTGGATGAGGAGATCAACTATAATGTACCCAAGTGTGCAGATGATACAAAGGTATGTGGTGGCAGTGTGGGCTGTGAGGAGGACACGGAGAGGGGAGGTAGACAGCTGAAGTGAGTTTCCTAGAACATGGAAGATACAATGTAATGTGGAAAACGTAAGGTCACCCACTTTGGTAGAAAAGACTGAAAGGTGGAGTATTTTTTTTTAAATGGTAAGAGATTGAAAGGTGTTGGCATTAAGGGGAACTGGGAGTCACTTGACTTCTATGAATCAAAGAAGTTAACATGCAGGTATAGAAAGCAAATAGAAAAGGCTAATAGTTGCTGGCCTTTATTGCAAGAGGGTTTAAGGACCGGAGGAGCGAAGTATTTCTCTAATTACAGAGATCTAGCAAGACTGCATCTGGATCACTATGTACGGATCTAGTTTCTTTACCCCAGGAAGATATACTTATGATCAAGGGATTGGAGCGAAGATTCAGTACATTAATTCCTGGGATGGCAGATTTGTCATGTGAGGGAAGATTAAGCAGATCAGTTGTAATCTCCACACTGAAGAACAAGAAATGATCTCATTGAATCAAAATTCTGAAGAGGTTTGACGATATGTGGATGATGTTTCTTCAGTCTTAAACAATAAAGGCTCAGCATTCAGGACAGATGTTAATTTTGTTGACCCAGTGGGTGGTGAAACTTTGGAATTCAATGGGCTATGGAGATTCAGCAACTGAGGTTATTCAAGGTAGATATCAATGGATTCTTGGATAGTAAGGGAACCAATGGATAAGGGATAAGTAGGAAAGTGGTACTGAGGTAAAACAAAAATAAGCAATGATCTTATTGAATAGCAAAGCAAGGCATGAGGAGTCAAATGCGGATGGAGGGGAGAAATCAAGGTGAAGAGAGGCTTGGGATTGAGGAGAAAAGGATGAGGAGTCAAACAACATGTTGGGCCAGGTTCAGAAGAGGAGTCAGGGTGTCAGGTTGGTGGGTAGATCAGAGCAAGTGTTGGCCATCAAGGATTGGCTCAGTGTTGCTGGTGGGCTGGTGGTTGATAGGGCGGATATGACAAACAGGGACAGAGGCAGAGACTTTGATTGAGGACTGAGAGGCTAGGTCAAGGTATGTACATAACTTAAAGGAAACTGCAGGTTCCTGACACTGGACCTCATGGGCTGGGACCTGTTCTGGCAGGTCACCTTTTAGTTTCACTGAAGCTTCCTGACACAAGTGTGGTGAAGACCTGCTTCTGCATGAGTGGCCCACATGTTGTAGGCATGCGAGCACAGACACAAGTCCCAGAAGTGATCAGAATCAGATTTATTGAAGAAGGGTCCCGACCCAAAACATTGACCACCTGCTTTTCTCCACGGATGCTGCCTGGCCTACTGAGTTCCTCCAGCATCATTGTGTTTTTCCATCAGATTTATTATCACTGTCGTAAAATAATTATATGTCATAAACTGTGTTGTTTTGCGGCAGCAGTACAGTGCTGCCATCTTGTAATGCATGTGTAAAGCTCCTCCATGTGCTAGTGCATTGTACACTGCACCCAGAAGGAAAACTGTGGCCTTCATGCAACAGAAAACCCCAGTTTCCTTTGTGTTTTATAGGACATAAAAATGAGGTGTCATGTAATATTATTTCCAGACACTTACTCAAAGCACTGTATGTTGCAGAGATCGTCACTGAAATGCAAAGAAAGTGAGAAGCTCATAATTTGCCTGTTCTCCTTCACTTCCAATGTTCTACATTGCCCAAGTAAAGTAAACAGAGTTTGTCATCTTTCAACTCAAGGCATCTATCAAAGATCAGGCCGGAAGCAGTCCACCTGAATGTGTTATAATTCATTTTCAATATGGATTCAAAGGTACATTACCATTCACAGAACTACTTTGCTAACAGCTCTTTGATGAATTTGATGTCATACTCTTGAAAAACTGCATAAATTCACAAGGCAATGCCATGATGAAGAATTGGGTTACACTGAAAATCAAGATTGGTTTCGGGAAAAAGGCTGATCCATTTATGGATAAATCACATGCGAATTGACAGGCAGCTCAGAATTGAGCCAGAATAAGCAAACTGGAAAATATTTGGATAAAAAGTGAAGTAGGAGAAATCACTTAGAGAAAATAATGGCAAAAGTGTTCTGATGAAAGGTCATCAACGTGAAAAGTTAACTTTGTTTCTCTATCCTCTGATGCGGCCTGAGTATTTCTCTTTTATTTCCAATGTCCCCTGTATTTTGCCTTAAACCTTTTGCAGTTGTTTCCCCATTAATATACCACCTTCTGTCCCCATTGGTAAACTTAATGTGGCACCGTTATTCCAATTTATTTGTTGCACCAAAATCATTCTCTGTGGCGCTTCCACAGATTCAGTCTTTGCATCTGCAATTCAGTAATATTTATGAATCTGACCAATATTGAGGCATTTCTAAATATATCGCCAATACAAACTGGGAACAAAAGTACACCAACTGCCTTCATTGAGGCACCAATTTAGAACCACTCCTGTTCAGCAAGCAGCCTATTTTCTATCCATCACCAATTTCTTACAAGCCAAGTACCAGAATGTTGTACTGAATATTGGAGAGTTTTTTTTAAATTTATGAAGTTGAGACTGGAGTGAGTTCCAGGGTTGTGGGGAAGAGGGCTACAACCAAGGCTCCAGTACTCATTAAGCATGTTAGTGATGTGCTTGTACAAGTACAAAGTATGCTTAATATGACTGTCTGAAATAGGTCAAATTTAAGTTCCTTATAGTATTCCTGATTTGGGGCATCACTTCCTCAAAAAAAATCAAATATGCTGATGAGAGATGACCCAATCCTTCTAAATTAAAATATAATACATCGCACAAAAATAGGCCAAGTAGCCCTTGCTAGACTTTATTTTACACAAACCTCCTCCTATTCCATTTCTCTCATCACAAGTTTACAGTAGCCTTTATTCTTAATTTCTCTCATGTACTTTTGAAAGGTTTTGAGCTATCTGCATCAACCAAATCCTGTAACATTGAGTTCCACATTGTCAGCCTTCTCCGAGTTTGAAAACCTCTCTTCATTTTCCTCTTGGGTTTATTGGTAACTAGTTTACCAGGTTGTGGTTTCCTTTGTTTTGGATTCTGCCACAGGTAGAAACATCATCTGCATCTAACCAATCCAAGCCCTTCAGAATCTTAAAGAGTTTTATCAGGCCACTTCTAATTTCTAACTCATTTATAACTCTTCAATCTTCATCAATAGCTGTAATCTCTCAGTTCTGGTACGATCCTCGTCAAACATTTATGTAATCCGGCTAGTGCTTCTATGTGCTTTTGTTTTAATAATATGGAGCCAGAAATGTACATTATTTCATGTGCGTCATGACATATACATAATTTAAACATTTTGATTACTACATTACCAGAAAACAAAGATGCTCACAAAGCTCTGGGATTCAATGCCTTTGCTAACCAGCAATGCTGCATTTAACAATTTGTTCATCAGTATCCCTAAATCCCTTTGCTTTCCTACTCCATTTCCTTATTTTCAAAGCTGTACACGCTTCCATCTTTCTCACCGAAGCGTGCCTCTTCACTGTTATTGATATTCAAATTCATTGGCCTTTTATCTGCCAAATCTACAAAATGTTCCAATGTAATGGGCATTTCTTCTGATGACACTCTGCCAGTTAATTCAGCAATTGCCAGTACCAGCAGTTTTTTTCTTCTATTGGATGACAAGCAGAAGACAAAGGCACATGTTTGCCTGCCTCCTAGTCAGTCTAATGTCAACCATGCAAAGATGCTAAGCTCCCTATACAGTTCAGTGCCACAGGAAGGTCTCCCGGTCCTTGCTCCAGCACACAATCCCCACTGCCAGTGATCCGGGCAGTTTTGACAGTGAGTCGGCACAGCTGGACTGCTGAATGGGTGGAGGAACATCCATACCTTCTGGTCACAAACAGCAAAGGAATGATTGCAACTGAGCCACTGCTCGTAGACTTTTTTTTAAAAAATTTTAAAAAAAATTCTCCAACATGCAATTCATTCTAATCGCTCAGCAGTCAATTTTGGCTACATCTAAGGTTGCTGGCCAGTTGACAGCCATGTACCTGGGGCTGGGGGTGTGGGGCCTCAATAGCCATCAAGACCATTAATGAGCACAGCTGGTCACTTAAGGTCAGATAGGCCCTGCGCTACACGAGGTCTCGCCAAACAACTGTGAGGCTCCTCCCATCAGCAGACCACACCCTGGAGTCTGAAGATTACCCACAACAGCTTTTTGCCTTCACTTTAATTTCCAACTGTTTACTACATGTTTCTCTCTTTACTTTTGACAATTCATTTTTTAAAAAATTCTTCTATAATACCCACAATTAGATTTCTTGTTTTTGGTTTTGAGTGAAAAAACATTTCTCTTAAATAGTATTGATTACCATTTTAAAGATGTTTGATATCATAGAAACATACATCCTGGAAACAGGCCCTTTGGCCCACCAAGTCTGTGCAGACTATCAACCACCCATTTATACTAATTTCATCTTTTTTTTAAAAAAGTCTCCCCCCATCATTCCCATCAACCACCACCAGATTCCATCACTCACCTACACACTATGGGCAAATTTACAGTGGCCAACTAACCCAGATGTCTTTGAGACATGGAGCGTCTGACCCACTTGGTCACACGGGAAATGTGTGAATTCCACACAGGCAGCATCCAAGGTCAGGATTGAACTTGGGTCCCTGGCACTGTGAGTCACGTAGTGGAATGTATTTTGTCTTCTTATTTTCTGACTTTCTCTCAGTTTATCTTCTTTAATTTCCTTTCTCAATGCCACATAATTTGCATATTTCAGTCTTTTATCTTGGTATCTGGCCTACTTATTTCACAATGAAATCTACTCTTCAATCCTACTGAACAGATTATATGGTGAAACTAAAATTCACACAAAAGGGAAAAAAAAAATACAGTACTGTAAGAGATTTAAGGAAGGTGGTTTTACAAAACACATCAACCTAATGAGAAATTATTAAAAATAAAACAGCTTTTAAAAAGAATATTAGAAAAAGAAAATGATTGTAATTTGTATTTGCCTGACTTAGTCATGTGTAGTTCAATTTTGGATTAGAAACAGAGTAATTTGCAATATTAAAAGAATCAGACTAGTTCTTGATTGGAGAGGGAATGTACCAATGTGAGCTTTGGACAAGAAACCAATTACCACATCAGGTCTCCAAGCAAATCTGTGACATTTTAATAACTGGGTTGGCTAAATGATCTATTGTTATTTCCATATTCATATAATTAACACGCAACTAGAATCAGAAGTCACAGACTCATTTAGGACTGAAATGAAGAGAAAGTTTTACATAGAGAGGGTGGTGAATCTTTGGAATTCTTTTTAGTGTATTAAACATTCAGACATTGAATCCTTACAAAACAGAGGATGATAGGTTTCTTGATATTAAGGGAATTAAGAAAGAGCAGGAAAATCATTATGATGCTGGAGGAACTCAGTAGGCCAGGCAGCATCCGTGGAGAAACCCAGGCAGTCAACGTTTTGGGTCAGGACTCTTCTTCAGGACTGAAGATACGGATGCTGCCCAGCCTGCTGACTTCCTCCAGCAGCATAGTGTTTTCCTTCTAGATTCCAGTATCTGCAATCCTTAGTTTCTCTTTCTGCAGGAAAATCACATTGAGATAGAAAATCAACCATCATTTCAAATGAATGGCAGAGCAAGCACATGGGGCCAACTGGACTACTCCTGCTTCTGTTTCTTATGTCCTTAATGCAGGAGCTGAGGACTCTGCCACAAGTGAGACTGGACTCATCAGGTGGGTGGGTACTCCTTACCCCAATTACACTGGGATTCTGTGTGCTTCTGACCCATGGACTCCAAGTTCGCAATGCAATTCCAAATATCCTATCTCCATTTTGAGTGGTCAAAGAACAGGGGTTCCCATGACTCAATGGAGATCGAGTCATAGACTCAGAGTTGTACAGCACAGATATGGGCTCTTCGGCTCAGCACACTGACTATCCCTGATTGGCCGCTGCCTTTCCAAATGCATATAAATCTTTTCCTTTAGGATTTTTTCCAATAATTTCATTACAACTGACGTAAGGCTCACTGGCCTACAGTTAACTGGCGCATCCCTGTTGTCCTTCTTAAATAAAGAAACAACGTTAGCCATCATCCAGTCTTCTGGCACCTCACCAGTGGCTAACGATGAAGCAAAAATCTTCTTCAGAGCCCCAGCTATCTCCTCTCCAGCTTCCCACTGCAACCTAGGATAGATCTCATCGGGACATGGGAATTTATCAATCCTCAGCTCTCCAACACTTTGAAGAAGTTGTCCCCATCTTGAAACTTACTTCAAATCTGATGAAAACCAGGTTTCAAATCATCTGTCTGCATGACATTCTGACTGATTTTATCATACCCTTCCACATTCGTTGTCAAGTGAAACAACTATTTTGTTTTTTATGTGCCTATCCTCATGACTTAACATTTACATTCTATCATTAAGATTGAAAAATAGACAAGAGGTGGACTCCTTGTCCCAACCTGTGCTACTGAGTGCTGAGGTGCTCTCAGTCTTGTGGAGAGAGCTTTCAAAGGTTGGAAATACGCTGGTTAAAATAATACATTGCTTCATGTTGTGATGCACACAGGAATTTCAAAAGTTGAAAGAATGTGCTGTAAAACACATTGAAAGGGAAGGAATAACATTTTTGAAAGTCTTTATGCCCAAATTAAAGAAGCTTTTAAGTTCAGACTTTTATCAGTCACTGTGATCTAAGATGGCAAATACCTCAGAACATGAAATTCTTTTTAAACCTTGATTACTCCTTCTCACATTCCATTAATATATAAAGGGAAAGTTCTTTAAGGGCATATCATTAAGATGTTGTCTTGAATTAATGTATGTTCCCACAGTAAAATACATAACCTATTTATCTTTTAAGCGGCAAGTTAGATTTCTATTCACGCTATGAATTCTTCCTCAACCGAAAGCAGGTTCATTCAAGTTAATGCATGTTTAAGGAAAGCAGACATTCATTATCCAAGCCCAGGTGTCTCCACGGAAACCAAAGAAACCAAAACCAGCTGAAACACAAATAGATTTACTTGGTTCCTTGGTTACTAAAGCTATCATTAACATGAAACCAATACATTTTATTCAAATACCTACACTTTATTGGAAGCAGTAAGTTTCTACTGAAGGCATCCCACTGAAACCAAATGATTTTCATTGAAACCTATCCATTTCTGCAATGTTAAAATCAATGCTTGCACTGAAACAGACAAGTAGGTACTGTTACAAGTTTCGAGTCTGTCACATTCTCTCAGGTACAGCTTTATTGGTCATACCTTTAAATAAGTGTAGCATGTTATAGTCAGAAAGATTCCCATAATGCCTGATATCTCATTATATGATTCCATAAACATAAGAAATAGGAACAGGATTAGGCCATTTGGCCACTGGTGCCTGCTCCAACTTTAAACAAAATCATGGCTTTGTCTTCCTACCTCAATGGCATATCCCCATAAACCTGGATTCTTTTCAAATCCAGAGGTGTATCGATACCTGTTTTGATGATTGGTCAGTGATTGCACTCCACATCTCTTCAGAAGGATCAACACCCTTTGAGTGAATTGAGCTCTCCTTATTTGTCCAAAAATGGCCCACCTTTTATTTTGAGAGCATGACCACTAGTTCTGGTCACCTTAAGCAGTGGTAATATTCCTTTTACATCTACCCTGTTTAATCCCTCTGCCATATCCTTTCTCACCATTGTAAATTCTCCTATCTGTCTGTAAGGGACCCACATTTGCCTTTGCTAGTCTTATTTTTAAACAATCCCTTCATTTGTTTTTGTTTCTTTTTGTTTTAAATGTGTCTCTTTGTTTTTATGTTTCAAGGCAATTGACTGTCATGCTCTCATTTCCCTTCCGTTAACAATTTCTTGGTCATCCTTTGCTGAATTGTAAAACAGTCCCAATTGTCAAATCTACTGCTTTTTTTTCTGGCAACATTGAGGATTTTCCTTAGATTTAAGGCCATAGATTTTCCTTAGATTTAATGCTATCCTGAATTTCTCCTGTAATCCATGACTGGATCACTTTTCCTATTGTGCTTTTGTGCCTTATGTTGCAAATCAAGTAATTTTTTTTTAAAATGCTGGCCACTGCCTGTCCAATGTGGTTTCGCAATCTACCCCAGGCAATTTGCTCCTTATTACTTCATAACTTCCTTTGTTTAGATTGAAAACACTGGTCTTTGATTATATTCAAAATTGATTGAGTTCAATGTAAAATTCTATCATTATGGTCTTTGTTTTGTTGGAGTTTCTTTACAACATGATTATTAATTAACCCTTTCTCATTGTGAAGGACTAGACCTCAAATAGCCTGTTCCTAGTTGGTTCCTTGACATACAAATCCATCACGAAGAATTCATCCTCTCTAATATTGATTTACTCGAGCTACGTGATTACTGTATTACTACCGTTACGCACACCTCATTTCCTCATTTATCCCATGCCCTGCATCACAACTGCTATTCAGAATCCTAACAACTTCCCCCCTATATTATCTGCTCCATGCTGCTTCCCAGTCCACCCAAACCAATTCTAATTTTTCCCATGAACTGCTAAGCCAAGATACTTTCAAACCACTGGACTGATGTCATTCTCATTAACAGCACAACCCCACCTCTTTTTTTTCCCCCCCATTTTGTCTGCCCTTCCTAAATGTTGAATCTCTGGAATATTTAGTTTCCAGCTTTTGCCACCCTGCAACCATGTTTCTGTAACAGCAATTGGATCATTCCCTTTCACTTCTATTTGTGCCATCAAAACCTTGGCACCAAGAAGATTTAATTGCTCAGTCATTCCCATTAACACGCTCACTCCCTGCTTGCAGCACTTACACAAAACCTTCCTGTTTAACAGCCCCTGATGCATCTTTCACGCCTCAATCCTGCAGTGAAGCACATTAAAACCATTCAGCCATCTTATATATCAATGACATACAGGCACTACGTGTGCAGAAGCTGTGCTGTAACCTTGTGCACAAATCATTAAATGTAAGAATTTAGCTCTTAACATATTAAGTGTCTTCTATTCCCATCTCAACCAAGCAAGGCTGCTGGTGGCCAAGTGGAGGCCCTTGAAATGCCTGTGGCCAGTGATTTCAGGCTGCTTGAAGCTGTGGAAGCCAGACTACAGTGACATCTGCACTGCTGCAGGTGACCCCAACAAGTAGAGATCTGCTCAAGTGTGAAGTAAATCAGCATTGATTGTATGCTGAAGGCTGCAATGGAGCAGAGAAATTTATTGAGAGTGGTGTGTGAGGTGTTATTAGGTGCTGTTCAGATGTACTTGCCCTTACTGTCTTATATGGTCATCGACTTCTTCCAATAGCACTGCCTGTTGTTACTGTGGCCTTTCCTAACTGGGTCTGGTTAACAACAATTCCAGGGATGCTCCTGCAGTTTGAGGAACAGTACCACATCTTCCTCCAAGATAGTTATCAGAAAGGGACCCCAACTACGACTTACTTCTCAGATATTCAGCAGTATCAGGAAAAAAGGGGCTTCAGGGATTGCAATCCAACCCTAACAGGCACTTTAAATAGGCCGAGGGAGGCTTATTGAGCTCAAAACGTGCACAAGTTTCCTGTTCTTTGATATGCTCGGGCAAGCAGCCTGTTGGTCATCTTAATTTGAAGCCCAGGAATTCAAATCACTCTTCTCATTTGGCAAACGCATGCAAACTTCCCACATATAAACTTGACAAAATTGATTTCAAATCAAAATAACATCATTTTTTTTAAAAAAAGCATTCTCCACAGACATTGCATGTCTTATTGACATTTTAAAAATTGTGTTCACCATCATGTGCTTCAGTACTGATTGGCCATCTATTAAGATGCGTTGAATTGCCTAACACCCCTGTTGATGTGGGTTAATAGCTTTGGGACGAGATAACCGATTCCCCCAAATTGCTTTGTATTCAACAGTGACTGTAAATCTCTCGGGCTAACTGGTCTGGCTTAGATAAACATTCTCAACATCTGCAGTTTGTGGCCTCTCTTTAAAAACCTGAGCAAATTCATCTTATTTTAAGACCATCCTTAAAACGCCACTCAAGAGCAAAAACCCCTTCCAAGAAGAAATGATCCAAACTATAAAAGGTGGCAATTAGGCTAGCGCATAGTCAACCAATATTTTCTACCCAGATAGGAAGGTTGTGATAAACCTTACTCATAAAAAGGTGAAGGAGGAGCCCATGCGATAAGTGTTGCAACTTAAATGGAAGATTGAACAGCTACTAATGAGAGGAGAGAGTCCATCATTAGCTAGGGGGCTACATCATACTTCGACCATTTTGCTACACCATCTACTATTTCAATGTTCTCCCAAGAGCTGCTTCTTCTTTACGAGTTTTATATAGTTACTAAAGAGAGCCCAGACATTTCTGCACAAGGAGAAAACATGTTTGAGTAACCCAACCCAAGCTGCTTTCATGAAACTACAAGCAGCAAACCAAGAAAAAGCATTTTTTTTAAACTAAAGACAGACACAAGAAGTGAGGAGGAAACTTACAGAATAATTCTTACTGGATGTACAAGCAGAAACTAAAGTGTAGCTTTTAGTAAGAAGATCCTTCTTGTAAAATATCTATTTTGAAGTCCATTCACATCATCACAGTGGGAGCCAGTTTTGAATAATGCATGTTGATGGCAGACTCATCAACTTTTCTGGCTCAATAAATAGCAGAAAATATAAGAACAGCCCATCATGCCAAGGGAAGTCTCCCATTAAATGACTACTTCACAGAAGCAGCTTTATTACTGTAATATTAATATGCCAAAAATGTCAACTGAAACATTGGCCTTGTCCTATTTTTCTCAAGTTACTCTAATCTTATTTGGTTTCAGTCTTATTTTCCAATTGGAGAGGTTGGGCTGAAATGTGTTCATTTACAGCTGGAGGATCTGCGGCTCTTAGCTGCTCAATGTCTGGGACACCTCAGACTAATGCACACGCACGTTAACAGCTAAAAGCACCATGAAGGCGCAATGTGGGCACATCACATCCGACCATCTACCTCACTGCCGGGGTCCAATGAGTCCAGTGAGGGTGGGTGGGGGGGAGAGGGGTAATGGGAGAGGGGACAGTGACTGACTAAAGGCCAGTGCACCAAATCCAGCCCCTGCCAGCATTCTTACTTACCCAATGCCCCCATGCTAAAATCATCTGAGTGGCTCTTGATCCTTCTTTGTCTCAAAATATTTAATTTCTAGGTTTTATACTGAATTTCCTTCATGGCGTGCATTTTTATTCATTCAATTTTTTGGGATCTGGGTGTTGCTGACGAAGTCAGCATTTATTATCCATCTTTATTTGCCCTTGAGAAAGTGGTTAAGTGGTGATAAGTGCTGATGAAGGCTTGCGGGGGGGTGAGATGGAGCAGCTGGAAGGGTGAGGCGTTTGGGGTTGGGGTGGGATGTGGCAGCTGGGTGAGTGTTCCAGGATTTAGACCCAGCACAATGAAGGGGCAGCGACAGATTTTGATATAGATATTTATTGGTATTGATATTTATTAGTCACATGTACATCAAAACACAGTGAAATGTGTCTTTCTGCATTGCTAAGAATGTGATGGGGGCAGCCCGCAAGTGTCGCCACTCTTCCGGCGCAAACATAGCATGTCCACAGCCCCTAACTTGTACGTCTTTGGAATGTGGGAGGAAACCGGAGCACCCGGAGGAAACCCACACAGACACAGGGAGAACATTCAAACTCCTTACAGACAATGGCAGGAATTGAACCCGGGTCACTGGTGCTGTAATAGCATTATGCTAACCGCTACACTACCATGCCGCCTAACTTCCAGGTCAGGATGTTATGCAATTTGGATGAGAAGCTGCAGGTGGTGGTGTTCACTTACATCTGCTGCCCTTTGCCCTCTGCTCTACCCTACAAGTCCCAAAGCATGGCCCCAGAACGCTCTCCCTGAAAATTTCTGACTCTACTACTTTTTTTTTTAATCCTTTAAGACTCTCCTTAAATCTCAATTCTTTCAGACATCCTTTCTAATATTTCATATTTTGGCTAAAAGCCTATTCTTGAACAACTTAAGCTCGATTGCATATCTCAATTCAGGTGTGAACAAATCCTCACAAGGGCAAACATTTAGAATGCAAAATGAATGTGGGACAAGTGCCAACAATAGCAAAGGCATTAGTGAGAAACAAATACTTAAATCCCCAAACTGAATGTTCATGGATATAAGCGATGGGTGGGGAATGGACAGAGAAATACTATATCACATACATACCGGAATTACTGATCCCACTCAGATATATATATTAAGGGCAGTTTTAATCCTGACTGCTGGGCTGAAACAAGGCTGGGAAGCTGCTAAAATTAGTTGGGAGGGCTTGCCCACTATTGTTTTGCACCAAATGTGGCGCAAACTTCTACCTGTAATGACTGGTGCCCTTCCATAAATATTCCACGGGAGGTTCCATGGTGTCATCAGGGACTGAATACATTTCTATCTGGTGGTGATGGACCACTACGGCCCTTTCACTTTTTGCAGCAAGAGGCCAGGAAGATGCATCAGTCCCAGTACACGCACTTGTTATTTTATTTTAAACGTTGTCTTGTGGAAGGGGCAGCAGGGATCTTCTAGCTCCATTGATACTTACTCTACCCTCCACTGGCCCAGCCTCCATCCCTTTCCTGATCAAAAGGCCTCATCGTTGTCTACTGTAGAACTATAGGTTATTGACTACAGCTCTGCCTTCAATACTATAATCCCAAGCAAGCTTGTCACCAAACTCTGAGACCTAGGACTCAACACCTCCCTCTGTAACTGGATCCTTGACTTTCTAACAAACAGACCACTATCAGTGAGGATAGGCAGCAATACTTCCGACACGATTATTCTCAACACTGGTGCCCCACAAGGCTGCGTCCTCAGCTCTCGACTCTACTCCCTATACACTCATGACTGTGGCCAGATTCTGCTCTAACGCCATCTCCAAGTTTGCAGATGATACCACCGTTGTAGATCGTATCTCAAACAGCGATGAGTCAGAGTACAGGAAGGAGATAGAGAGCTTAGTGGAATGGTGTCATGACAACAACCTTTCCCTCAATGCCTACAAAACAAAAGAGCTGGTCATTGATGTCAGGAAAGGGGGCAGTGTACATGCACCTGTCTACATCAAAGGTGCTGAGGTCGAGAGGGTTGAGAACTTCAAGTTCCTGGGAGTGAACATCACCAATAGCTTGTCCTGGTCAAATCACGTAGATGCCATGGCCAAGAAAGCTCACTCAGGAGGCTAAAGAAATTCGGTATGTCCTCTTTGACACTCACCAACTTTTATCGATGCACCATAGAAAGCATCCTATCTGGATGCATCACGGCTTGGTACAGCAACTGCTCTGCCCAGGACCACAAGAAACTGCAGAGAGTTGTGGACACAGCCCAGCGTGTCACGGAAACCAGCCTCCCCTCCATGGACTCTGTCTTTACCTCTCGCTGTCTTGGTGAAGCAGCCGGCATAATCAAAGACCCCACCCACCTGGGTCATTCTCTCTTCTCTCCTCTTCCATCAGGTAGAAGATACAGGAGCCTGAGGGCACACACCACCAGGCTTAAGGACAGCTTCTACCCCAATGTGATAAGACTATTGAACGGTTCCCTTATATGATGAGATGGACTCTGACCTACCTTGTTGTGACCTTGCACCTTATTGCACTGCACTCTCTCTGTAGCTGTGACACTTTACTCTGTACTGATATGGTTTTTACCTGTACTACCTCAATGTACTCTGTACTAACTCAATGTAACTGCACTGTGTAATGAATTGACCTGTACCATCGGTATGCAAGACAAGTTTTTCACTATACCTCGGTACGTGACAATAATAAACCAATACCAATGGGACCTTCTGCTGCCCCAAACTATGCCACCACAAGTCAGCTAGAAAACACTGCCCATCTCGTCCAAATTACTACTATAAAATTGTATTATAAATTCTTCCAATGGGAAATAGGTTTGAATTGTGCTGCTCTTTTAGTTCATAATTGAGACAACCACAATTGTGCAGCTAGAATATTCCACTTGGAAATCAGAGAAAATTAGCATCCAGTTACATTCCCAGCCCAAATGAAATTTTCTCTCCAGCACTGGAGCAGAGAACGCCACTAGCTCACTCTTCACTGGGCATTGGTACAAATATATTATCAGGAGGTTAATGTCCAATCACTTTCCTGCTTTCTGCTGCCAATGTCAATGAACCTGGGAAATGGCTGGAGAGAGCTTCCAGGACAGTTGCAGAAGAGTTGCTGATGATCCTTTGAACAGGAGAGCCCATTCTTTCAGGGTTTAGCTCTGCCAAAAGGCATGCAGAAGTCTCTTGGCCTGTATTTTGCATTAATGACAATGGTGTTGCTAATAGTTCTTTTCACCTTTTCAATGGAATAAATGTCTGACAGATGCTATTGCACAGTTAACTGTTTAGCCATACTAGTTACCCTTTAATACTTATGTAGTATAACGGCCCCTGCTAACAAACTCAGTTTTGAAGTTATGTGATGCCATGAACTTAGTTTACTTGCCACTAATCCCCACTAAATCTGTCAGAAGAAGTTGGGGTATGCATTCAGGAGGAAATTATAGTTATTCCCGCAAAACCTCTCTGGCTCTAAAAGTTTACTTTTATAACCAAGGAACCTCATTCCTTCAAAAGTGAATTAACATTTGAGGTTTCATTTCTCCCCATAACCAACCACCCCCCCCCCCACCACATCTGTTTCTTTGATTTTTCATACTTGCCTCACGTTTCCTGGTTTACACTGTGAGGGATTCAGTTGTTTTAGTTAAATACAGAATGTGGTTGCACATTGCATTCCACTTCTGAAATTTAACTGACTTCAGGAACATGGAATAATACTAACAGAGGCAGAGTCATTAAAGACTGATAACATACACAAATGAACTTAGCATGAAATCTCATGCTTCCTCATTTGTGAGGAATTTTATTTGTCAAATTATAAAAAGGACGAATATATTCCTTCATAATGTTCATGGTATTTTGCTGGTCTGTAGCAAGCATTATTGTTTAATTCAGATAACAAGGGACAGATTGAGAGTCAATTTAAAAAAATACTCTAAATTGCTTCATATGTTTAAAAAAAATGCCATGACATAATTCCATAACATTTCAATCTTTTCTTTTTTTTTCGAATTCTGAAACTATAAAGAATAATGATGTAGAAAGAATATTTAGTCATTTAATTTGTTGTTTACATGCCTAAGACACAAAGCAATTGAGGCAATTTGGATAAAAACGGATAAGTTCATAAAACTAATTATTCTCTTTAACACTAAATATCTTAATTTATGTATGAGTGAGCATAATTCTGTAATGAGCCAAAGTTCTAAATCTGTCTGTCTTAGATGAAAGGCTGATATTTTTCCAATTAATTCAAGTAATTATATTGCTCACTGTTTTTAGTAATTTCCATAATTTTGACATTAATGATCATCTTACAAAATAAGAGCCATGTTATCACAATGGATGTATCGAGATAAGGCAGAACAATGATTCTCATGTCTGAGAGTGCAGGTATGGAGTCTTCTGTATTTTCTACGTCCATTGCGCTGATTGTTATGCATGAGCTTAAAGCTTTATAAATGCCTCTGTCAATAACATGGAAAACTAGATGTTGCTGCAATATTTTAAACGGCTCAGTGGTTCATTGAGGCCAATAAGCACAGTCCAATATGCAGTTAAAGTTTTCTCCTTGTAAGAATGTCAGAAAATATTAGTGCAGGATAGTGGAGCCTGATGATTAAGTGATTTCTCAAGAGGTTAGACAGAAGTGGGGTCCACTTTGGAAGTGATAAAAGATTTTAAGCAGAGCTGCTGTGACTAAGCAACAGTAGGTGGGTGAGCCAAGTGTTAGATCTGCCAGAAATTGCACTGTACTAAATCATACAAGGACAAAGGGTAATCAAGGGTTATTGGAATTAGACAAGACAGTGAATGTGAGATACAGGAGCAGCCATGATCACAATGGCAGAGTAGGTTAGCCCAGCAGCATGGCCTAAAGCTGCTTCTGTTTCTGTTGCATGTATATGCCACTTGTAACATGCTTACTGTTGTTAAATTGCCCAAACAACTTACTTAGGGTGGTCATGAAATTGTACAATACATTTTATACTCTTGCCTTCAAATGGAGGCTTTCTATGACTTGCGTCCAATAAATGGCTTTCCTGAACTGTCAGTGGTTGTTGCAGGCACCAGAAATGCTCCCTATGCTGGCATTTGCCTTTAACTGTGTGCCACTCTTTGCATTCATGCTTCCAGAAGAAGACAGCCTTTAATAGCAGGAAAGATTGGTAATGACAAAGCTGCTTGTCGTGAATATATAAAATGATCCAAGGTGTTTCAAAGATAAATGCGAGAAAAAAAATGAACAAATAATTGAATCATATGTCTATGACCTCTCACTCCACAGAATAGAAAGCCATGAAAGGTGACAGAGATTGCAAAAGAAGGAAAATAAGAGCCAATGAAAGGTTAGTCACCACATTCTAGCTCTCTCCCTATTATGCAATGAACCACATCAGGAAGCCCACCTCTGGAAATTGGACAGGTTCAATTCAGAAGAATTATTTTAACCTCTGGGTTAAAACTCAACCTATTTTTAAAAGAAGGAACTTACAAAGCTTTAACTGTTTATGCAGGTATTCAGACTGCGTGTCCAATAATAGGTCAAGTGGAGATGTTTTTAGCTAGAACTCTGAATAGATGGTTTCATAGGTCCAAATACATTACAGTGGTTCATAGATCTTATGGGTACCGAAGAATCAAAGGTACTTGATGTGAACATGAGGGGGTGGGTGGGAAAGAGAATAAGTTGTTATCATGCGGTAGCTGTGCAAAGTCCCTGCCCAATTTGAGTGTACTGTACCCAATCCAGTACACCACTCTCTTCATCCAAATCATGAACACCAATTGTAAATAGTTGATGCCTCACCACTGATCCCAGTGGTACCCCACTAATTAGTGACTGCCAATCTGAAAATGACCTACTTATTCAGACTTTTGTTTAGTTAGTTAGCTACTCCACAATCCACACCAACACATTACCCCTTATCCATGGGCACACGTCTTGTTAAATAACCTTTTATGTGCTACCTTATGGAATGCCTTCTAGAAAATGGAAAAGAAAGAGTGGTTGAAGTCATTTGCTCTTTACATTGAATGGATGGAAATGTTCCCAGGAGCAAATGATATCATTGAGATCCTGGGGAAAAAACACAGAACATGACAATGTGTCCATTCAAAAAAAGTGGACTTTAGAGGGTCCAGTTACACATCGTGATGATGGGCCAGAGCCATATATCTGCAATTATGAGCATCAACTGGATTGAGTCACAGCACCCAAGAGTCTGTGTGTTTCAAAGAATTGCAGCATTAGACAACTACTGAACTTTTGGAAGAATCATTTGCAATGATGGAAGGCGAGAAGCTCAATAGGGCATTGTAATGCAGTGGATGGTGCTGCTGTGCTGGAAGTGATTGCGCAGATCTGGGAAAAGAACATAGTGTTAGCATGGCTCCTGTCCGTGGAACTGCTCAATGGATTTAACCATGCACGGGCTGGATGAGCAAGAATTGGGTTGTGATGTGAAGACAATTTAATGAGTCTAAAGATTCCACCCATGATATCACATCAGGTCTGGATGTATTGGTGTCCACTCACTACTCTGCATCCAAAGTTGCAACAAGAGAGGCGAGGAATTACTCGAGTTGCAGAGACTGAGAATCATCAGGAGTGCAAAGGTCACAGGTTATGACCTCCTGGTTTTGAAAGGGTCAGGAGAGAAAAAAAGAGGAAAGGTCCAGTGCCCACAAGAAGCCAGTCAGAGTTGTGATGTGAAACAGTGTTCGTGAAGGGATCAAGCACAGACATGTTAAGACAATTTTGTTAGAAATTGTAAGTATTTGGATGTGTGATACTTGGGAATAATTTGGAAATAATGTACGGTTGCCATCTCTGTAATAATGGGTGCATTGGTGTATGTTGTTTTACATGTAACAACTGATATTTAGAAATGCATAGATTATACTGTGCTCATGGTTATGTATTGTTAAATTAACTATTTAATACAGATTGTGAAATTTGTCATTTGTGAAATCTTTGAAGCTAATTATGCTTCGGTTTTTTCTGTATCAAGGTACGTGCTGACAAATGGAGCAGCGGGTTGGTGCAGCAGTTAGTACTGCGGCATCAACTTCAGGGATCCGGGTTCATTCCCAACCATGGGTGCTGTGTGTGTGGAGTTTGCCCATTTTCCTTGGGTTTTACCTGGATGCTCAGGATTCCTCCACATGTAGATTAATAGGCAGCTGTAAATTATCCCAGAGTATAAGTGGCATAAGAATCAAAGGGACTTGATGGGAATGTGAGAGAGAGTAAGTTGCAGTGCTACACAAAAGAAAAGGGAGTACAGGTGTTCCAACATCCCAGAATATGACAACAGTGAATTGGAATGGCTATAAATGACCATGTTACTTCCTTGCACCGCTACCCTGAATAATACCCAAACCATTAGTTTATTTTGTTTTGATGAAATGTGCCAAATGTAACATTTCCTTCTCAAGAGGTGACTGGACTGGTGTGTCTATCAAGAGCTTTTTATTAATGTTTGTATTTGAAGAAAGCAATTTACCTTCAATCACAGCTTCCCTTGTCTTAACTACCTTACAACAATTACTCAATAATGTCAAAGGAAACATTGATTAATTACAAAGTGTATATTACTGAGTGTACAGCATAACATGCCATAATAGAGATGAATGACAGACCCTCCTAAATACAAGTTCAGTCAATGCAAACAATTGGTTGAAATTCTCTGAAATACATTTATACTGGTTCTGAAGCAATGATTCAGAACCTTCTAGTACATTTCAATTTTCTATCAGTCACTCTAAAATTTAGAATGTAAATGATCTTAAATTTATTACACCACATAGTGCTCTTCAATTTGTGGGGATATTTTTCAAAGGATTATATTCATGTAACATTAGCACTCTGATTCTAGTAACTATTATCATTTTTAATTTGAACAAAATTGATAAATTGACTGAAAAAACACATTGGCATCCCCCAACAAGTGTAATGACAGATAGGAATGAGCCAGTACAATGTCAGACTGGCCAGCTAACAAGAGAAAGCTAGTTGAATTAAATATGTCACTTAGCCTTTCAACTAAGATCAATACGTGTGTTTTTATGCCTGTGCTACAAGATATAAAGCATTCACAATGTTTTGTTGCAGTCAGGATGCAAAATTCATTGAAATACTAATACACTCAGTCAAGATATATTTTCATTTCAGTTTATTTTGAATTATCAACTGCAAAGTTCAGGGGTAGAGAATTCTTAGATCCTGTTCCCTGAAGTGCAGCAGGCAGGAATATCTAAGCACTGATGATATCAGACGCCTCGGTATCAATTTTTTAAAAAATTGTACACAAGAAGATCTGAATCATTCACAAATAAGATGAGTACTGACAAGCCAGAAAGTGCCAAGAATGAGGTGAGGGAAGGTTGAGGAGTGACTACAGCACTAAATTCACAGGAATGAATCTGGTTAAAGCAGCCAAACTACTGGAGGAGAGAAGAAATTGCAAAGCAGCAAAGAAGAAACCTTGAACTTTGCAGCCCTCAATGTGAATAGGCCACTGGCTGAAATAAAGCAGAGATGGCTCAGGAAGCAGAATCCTGCTAATGAAGCAACCCATTTTATATGTAGAGATAAATTCCTATGATGGAACAGAATTCCTTCAGAGTATCAAAGGTAGGTAGCTTACCATCCAAGCATGCCGACAGAACACTCTAACTCAAGAGAAAGTTCATCACTGCATGCTCAAGGGTGTTCAGCATTCAAGGGTTTCAGAGTGCACATCTTGCTACACACAAGTCGGTCTGGGTCACGTGTACCCCTCTTTCACATCTTGCAATGCATATTCCTATGAAACACACCTTCCACATTCAACATTTGAACTACCTCATGATAGAGCCCATGAAAATAAAGAAAAACTTGAAGTGCCACTATTATTTTATATTTATCATTTTTTCTTGCAGAAGTAACTATAAGATATCACCAGAGAGTGCCAGGCCACAGGTCTCCATAGGATAAACAATTGACCCAGAAGAAAGACCACAGTCATCCTACAGAACAACAGATCTTCCACTTCCAAAAATGGAGGTACTGCAAGTCCTAAGCACAATAGCTTTGTAATAACCAAGTAATTACACTAATTATGGAAGCAAAAAATAGAATACTGAGCAGAACTTGCAGTGAAATAGGAACATAAAATGTTGGTTGAAAAGTGGCAGCAGAAATCTGGTAACAAGAGTTTTCTGGCAGATATTAAAATCTATACTCCTTCTGTCACACTTGTTGTTCTTTGCAGTGACCACCCAGTTGTAGTTGCTGAAGATCAGCAAGAGCGCACTGATGGGGGAAATGTCAATGAGTAGGTCACAAGGCACGAAGAAGTAAAGACTGCAACTTCTGAGACTATAGCAAGGAAGCCTGCATCAGTCTGCCAGATCAGACATGGATCTCAGGAACCGAAAAAAAATGAATTCCCAAAAATGGCAAAAAAATGAAGAATTCCCAAAAATATGATCCCCTGAAGTACAACTAGACTGGGAGAATTAGCTCCAATAACCTGTCTTTCTGATTCTGAACAAGAAAGCATCAGATCAATCCCAACCAGGATGATGGCCTATTGTCTGCCAACCTGCAGGAACCATATAGAGCAATTGATACAAGCTGGACTCTTGAGAATTCAGCATTTTAGATGACATCACCTATTAAAGTCTACTTCTGTGTTTGAGGGATTTTAGTACCATCATTAAACTTGTTCTCCCACCAAATATAGGCTGTCAATGTTTTGTTACCAGGTGAGAGAGCTGCGTATCGCAGCAGAGAGTTATTTTTGGGTTCATTTCAGGACTTGACAGATCCACCGCCTTCATCCCAAAAGGGACATAGATCTTCTGAGAAAATATCCACAATCTGTATCCTGGGTTCAGAGTTGAGGAAACTGAAAAATGTTTGGATGGTTAGAAGCTGAAGAGTTATTATAAAAGCGCACTTTATATTTTTGTTCATCGGAGGAGTGATTTACGTTGGCCTTTGTGACTTTTGGAAGACAAGTAAACATAATGTTAGACTGCATGTTATTACTAATTTGTGTTTTCCTGTGACGATTGTGGTGACTTGTGTTCTGCTTCTACTTCTAGAGAGATCAGTTAAGTTGAACTTGGAATTCTCTATGTAATGAAGACTGCATTGATAAACAGTGCTGCACCTCAGTAAAGGTGTGCTGAACAATCAGCATCCTTTTAATTGTGGCAGTTGATACATTCATTCCTTTCCCAATGCCTAATTTTCATTTCCCTTGGTGTATCTGCACATCCTCCTCCACTCCTTTGTTAGGATGAGCATTGAATTGGATTGCAATGTTGTGCAAAAGTTGCAGACTGCACCTTATAGTTTTCACAATACAAAATTCTGCTTTTATGTTAATTTCTGTTGCATTGGCAAGTCTTCAGAGTGACACCATGAATCATGAAAAAGCACAAAAGCCTTTGCTGTTACTTTGAAAGTTAGCTGAAATACAAGACTATCCAGGTATTGTGATACACGTTGACAAGTTCAGCCTTCAAGAACGTGCTTGTTGTCAAACTAATCAAACCTTAATGATGTTAAACAGTTTATTTTTGAATGTTGAAATGATATAGATTACCAGAACACTAAGGGCACATTGAGTGCAATCAATAGCACCTGAAGCCCTGGAGAAAACTGCCATTATGTAGAAATTGGAAACACATTAGGTCATTTGCCTCTGTTCTTTATCATCCCTGGCAAATACAGCATTTGTGAGTTGCCAAATTCTAGTAGAACTGATTAATTCCACTTCTCTCCAATTGCACCATAGAATTAGCTAGTGGCATTAATGGTTATAGTCACCCACTTCTACAGCATGTACGAGTGATTCAAGCTCAGGAGAGAAACAGGAATCTGAGGCGCCCTTGCATTCTTTCAGGATTGAATTATGTAAAATACCTCTGAAGTGAGATTCAGAAAACAGCACCCTGGCCTGCAACCTTTCACATTTACTACCAAACAATTTGTGTATTAGTAATTCAACTTGCACTTTTATTTTGAGAACAATCCTCACTTAATGAAGACAAGAGACTGCAGATGCTGGAATCTGGAACAACAAACAATCTGTTGGAGGAACTCAGTGGGTCGACCAGCATCTGCAGTCCTCAGTCCTGATGCAGGGTCTCGATCCAAAACATCAGCAATTTCTTTCCTCTGACAGATGCTGTTTGACCTGTTGAGTTTCTCCAGCAGATTGTTTGTTAATCCACTCTATTCCACAGAATTAACATGATGCACCACTCTTAGATTTACTGTGCTTTATTGGTTTGGGATTTCCTGTACTTAAAATAATAAGGCTGTCCATGCATCACAACACAGAATGAAATTGATGATGATGTTAAACATGGCAATCCAGAAGTGGCAGATGATTATTCACTTTATGTGGCTAAAAAGTACAAAATTTATTAAAGAGATCAGGGACAAATTTGACAAAAATAAACAAACATGCAAGATTAATAAATTGAAAAGGCCTTTACACATTTGATTAATTAAATAAACACCTGGGTTCAGTCAATAAAATTAATTTAAAACAGTGGTTTCACTGGGAAAGTTAATTAAACACAGATCAAGCTTCACTGAGGAAAATTAATTAACTGAAGATTGGGGGTTTGCTGGGGAAAATTTGCCTCTGGATAGGTATGTATTTAAATAATTTTCCCCAGCAAACCAGTTGGGGTTGGGGGAGGGGTTGGGGGAGGGGTTGGGGGAGGCGAGGCGAGGCGAGGCGAGGCGAGGCGAGGGGAGGGGAGGGGAGGGGAGGGGAGTGGAGGTGTGTGCGGGGAGGGGAGGGGAGGGGAGGGGAGGGGAGGGGAGGAGAGGGGAGGGGAGGGGAGGGGAGCAGAAACTGCTTAACTGATAGGTTGCCGCAGGGCAGTCAGGACCGATGATTCTGGGTCAGAGTTAGACAGCCGCAGGGCAGTCAGGACCGATGATTCTGGGTCAGAGTTAGACAGCACAGAAACAGGCCCTATGGCCCAACTTGTCCATGCCGACCACGGTTCCTTCCTGAGTTAGTCCCATTTGCCTGCATTTGGCCCATATCCCACCAAACCTTTCCCATCTATGAACCTGACCAAATGTCTTTTAAATCATGTTAATTGTACCCACCTCTACCACTTCCTCTGACAGTTCAATCTATATACCCACCACCCTCTGTGTGGAAAATATCTCCCCTCTTACCTTTCAACCTGTCCTCTAGTTTTAGACTCCCCTACACTGGAACTGTGCCCATCCACCTTATCCATGACCCTCATGATTTTATAAACCTCTAAGGTCACCCCTCATCCTCTTTTGCTCCAGGGAAAACAGTCCCAGCCTATCCAGTTTCTCCTCATAACTCAAGCCCTCCAGTCCCATCAACATCCTTATGAATCTTTTCTGCACCATCTGTCTTAATAACATCCTTCCTAGAGCATCGCGACCAGTCTGCACTCAATATTCCAGGTGCACTCTCACTAATGTTCCTGTACAGCTGTTACATGATGTCCCACCCCACCCGATGAAGCAAGTGTACCACACACCTTCTGCATCACAGTAAAGCAGGAGAGATCAGTCTGACAATAGATGGCAGAATGGGGAGGAGTGAGGAATGGGGATGGGGAGGATTGCAGTTGGGGAAGAATACTGATCAGCTTGCAAATGTTCTGAAAGGGACATTCAGCAGCAGGAGACCGCTCTAGTGGTCAAGGCAGGCATTTAACCATTGCTGATGGAAAAGGCAAAGGCAGTCAGAAGAGGCTACTGCTCATAAGCACAATGGGTTGGTGAGTCAGTGGGTCCCATAAGAACCACCAATACTTGGTGAAAACAGAAAGTTAGGAAGCCAAGGGCACTGACAGATGAATCTATCAAGGAGTGAACAGATATGAGACAACACACACAAAAAGTGCTGGAGGAACTCAGCAGGTACGGCAGCATCTATGGAGGGAAATATACAGTTGACGTTTTAGGTCGAGACCCTTCGTCAGAACTGGAAAGGAAGGGTGCAGAGGCCAGAATAAGGTGGTCAAGGTGAGGGGGAGGGGCACAGGCTGGCAGGTGATAAGGGGAAGGTAGGTGGGTGGGGGAGGAATTTAAGAAGCTGAGGGGTGATAGGTAGAAGAGGCAAATGGGTAAAGGAGGAGGAATCTGGTAAGAGAGGGCAGTGTATTATGGAATAAAGGGAAGGAGGTGGGCAATAGATGGACAGGTCATGAGGAGGAGGGAGAAAAAAGGGGGGAGGAGGAGGAGGAGGAGGGAGGAAAAAAGGGGGGAGGAGGAGGAGGAAGAGGGAGGAAAAAAGGGGGGAGGAGGAGGAGGAGGAGGAGGGAGGAAAAAAGGGGGGAGGAGGAGGAGGAGGAGGGAGGAAAAAAGGGGGGAGGAGGAGGAGGAGGAGGGAGGAAAAAAGGGGGGAGGAGGAGGAGGAGGAGGGAGGAAGAAAGGGGGGAGGAGGAGGAGGAGGAGGGAGGAAAAAAGGGGGGAGGAGGAGGAGGAGGAGGGAGGAAAAAAGGGGGGAGGAGGAGGAGGAGGAGGGAGGAAAAAAGGGGGGAGGAGGAGGAGGAGGAGGGAGGAAAAAAGGGGGGAGGAGGAGGAGGAGGAGGGAGGAAAAAAGGGGGGAGGAGGAGGAGGAGGAGGGAGGAAAAAAGGGGGGAGGAGGAGGAGGAGGAGGGAGGAAAAAAGGGGGGAGGAGGAGGAGGAAGAGGGAGGAAAAAAGGGGGGAGGAGGAGGAGGAGGAGGAGGGAGGAAAAAAGGGGGGAGGAGGAGGAGGAGGAGGGAGGAAAAAAGGGGGGAGGAGGAGGAGGAGGAGGGAGGAAAAAAGGGGGGAGGAGGAGGAGGAGGAGGGAGGAAAAAGGGGGGAGGAGGAGGAGGAGGAGGGAGGAAAAAAGGGGGGAGGAGGAGGAGGAGGAGGGAGGAAAAAAGGGGGGAGGAGGAGGAGGAGGAGGGAGGAAAAAAGGGGGGAGGAGGAGGAGGAGGAGGGAGGAAAAAAGGGGGGAGGAGGAGGAGGAGGAGGGAGGAAAAAAGGGGGGGAGGAGGAGGAGGAGGGAGGAAAAAAGGGGGGGGAGGAGGAGGAGGAGGGAGGAAAAAAGGGGGGAGGAGGAGGAGGAGGCGGGAGGAAAAAGGCGGGGCGGAGGAGGAGGAGGAGGGAGGCAAATAGGGGGGGGGGGAGGAGGAGGAGGAGGGAGGAAAAAAGGGGGGGAGGAGGAGGAGGGAGGAAAAAAGGGGGGAGGAGGAGGAGGGAGGAAAAAAGGGGGGAGGAGGAGGAGGAGGGAGGAAAAAAGGGGGGGGAGGAGGAGGAGGGAGGAAAAAAGGGGGGGGAGGAGGAGGAGGGAGGAAAAAAGGGGGGAGGAGGAGGAGGAGAGAGGAAAAAAGGGGGGAGGAGGAGGAGGAGAGAGGAAAAAAGGGGGGAGGAGGAGGAGGAGGGAGAAAAAAGGGGGGAGGAGGAGGAGGAGGGAGGAAAAAAGGGGGGAGGAGGAGGAGGGAGGAAAAAAGGGGGGAGGAGGATGAGGAGGGAGGAAAAAAGGGGGAGGAGGATGAGGAGGGAGGAAAAAAGGGGGAGGAGGAGGAGGAGGGAGGAAAAAAGGGGGAGGAGGAGGAGGAGGGAGGAAAAAAAGGGGGGAGGAGGAGGAGGAGGAGGGAGGAAAAAAAGGGGGGAGGAGGAGGAGGGAGGAAAAAAGGGGGGAGGAGGAGGAGGAGGGAGGAAAAAAGGGGGGAGGAGGAGGAGGAGAGAGGAAAAAAGGGGGGAGGAGGAGGAGGAGGGAGAAAAAAGGGGGGAGGAGGAGGAGGAGGGAGGAAAAAAGGGGGGAGGAGGAGGAGGGAGGAAAAAAGGGGGAGGAGGATGAGGAGGGAGGAAAAAAGGGGGAGGAGGAGGAGGAGGGAGGAAAAAAAGGGGGGAGGAGGAGGAGGAGGAGGGAGGAAAAAAAGGGGGGAGGAGGAGGAGGGAGGAAAAAAGGGGGGAGGAGGAGGAGGGAGGAAAAAAGGGGGGAGGAGGAGGAGGAGGAGGAAGGAAAAAAGGGGGCAGGAGGAGGAGGAGGAGGAGGAAGGAAAAAAGGGGGCAGGAGGAGGAGGAGGGAGGAAAAAAGGGGGGAGGAGGAGGAGGGAGGAAAAAAAAGGGGGGTTACCAGAAGTTAGAGAAATTGAAGTTGATGCTGTCAGGTTGGAGACTACCAAGGCGGAATATGAGCTGTTGCTCCTCCAACCTGCATCTGGCCTCAACATGGCAGTAGAGGAGGCCGTGGATAGACGTGTCAGTATGGGAGTGGGATGTAGAATTGAAGTGGCTAACCAGCAGGAGGTCCTGGCTTTTGCAGCGGACGGAGCAAAGGTGTATTTTAGCAGTGCAGGTCTCAGAACTGCTATCATTGATCTCCAGAAACAACAACCAATTTCCTTCTCATCTGGTGTGACTCCAAACGCTTGTATTGAATATCAAAGGCATCTCTTCTCATTTTTCTTCTGATATTTAGCTCTTCTGGCCATGATTTAGTCAAGACATTGATAACATTCAGAGGCAAGTGGTTTGGCAGAACTCCAACCCTGAATTGACGAACATGGCACGAATGAGGGTTGCTTGATAACACTATAGTTAACTGTTTTGATCAGTTTACTAAAGATGAGGAAATTGTTCGGTTATTAATTGGATTGGTTAGATTTACCCCATTTATCTAGGGGTAGAACATAAACTAAGACTCAGATTTCTATGCACATGTGAATGCAGTACAGAAACAGTTTGACCAGAGGGACTTATGGCCTCAAGATTACAGCTGGGACTTTCACAGAGCCCACAATCTTCAGTGCAGAGTTCCCTCAGCTGTTTCATAATTTCACGCAGAGTGCAGCAATATGCTGTGTGAGCGCCATAGCACTCATTTAATAATATGCCAACAGTTAGCAGGCTGTAAATGGGAAATATATTTTGCTAAAATGCAGCAATCTACAGAGTTTATATATGGCTTGTAGAAATCTAAAGCTATTCTCAATAGAAATCTGAATATGAAGACCTAACAATCTGGTCTTTTATTACCATGTTAAAAATATCAGGTTTATTCATACTATTAAAAAAGTTTATGGTGTTGTATATTTGCAGTAGTCTTTATTTGTGCAACTACCAATTATCTGGAACATGTAAAAGGTTGGTGGCAAGTATCCAATTTACTGAATAAATATCAATTATAGTTCAGAAAATCCTCAATAACTTTGAAAACAGAATGTGATCAATTCCCTTGGAGTGAAACTAATTAATTGTATCTATATTTAGAACATCTGTAAATGCTTAAACAATTATCCTAAAGCTGCTTGGAGAACACTTGGTGCAAGCATGCATGTACTCCAGTTATAGGGGATTGTTTTCTAAGCAATTTAAAACATTGCTTTAAATAAAATTTTTTAACCTCAGCATTCCAGTCAAATAGAAAATCAACAAAATGAAATTAAATAACAGTCATTGCTTGCCACACAAGTGCCTAACAACGAGCATCTCCAACAAGAGAAGATCTAATTCGATGCCCTTAACAATAAACAGTATTACCATTGCTGAACTCCATAGTATCAACATCCTGGAGCTCACCATTGACCTGCCACACAAAATAGGATGGCTTCAAAGAGCAAAGCAATTGATGGGTTTTCTACAACAAGTGACCTACAAAGTTACTTCCTGGCTAAGATGCACAAGTCAGGAGTGTGATGGGAAATCCTTCATTTGCCTAGAGAAGTGCCGTTTCAATAATGTTCAAGATGATCAACAACATCAAGGGAAGTGTAACCTAATAAATCAGTACCCATTGTAGCCCCTTAAAAGCTCACCACTCCTTCACCATTGGCACATCATATTTGAAGTGTATAGCAATTGTGAGATGCACTATAGTAACTCACCAAAACTGCTTTGACACCATCTATAATATCTACCACATGGAAATTTAAGGGCAGCAGTGCACTATGTGCAAAATCCCTTCCAATTAACACATGAAAATATCTTTGATCCTTTACCAGGTCAAAATCCTGGGACTCCCTACTCAACAGCAATATAGAAATTCCTTCAACACCCAGAATGCAACAGTTCAAGGTGGTTGCTCAACACAAATTTCTCAAGGGCAATTAGGAACAGGCCTTGCAGGTAACAAAACCAGTGAACAAATTAAAATATCAGAGATATACTTGCTTTATTATTGTGATGAATAAGTTTAATATAAAAAGTTAGTAATCAGACTGATTTCTATAGGGAACATAAATGGATTATAAAAAACAATTCAAGTTCTAATAGCAAAGATTACAACTCCATTCAGAGTGGACACCAGTTCACAGCATAAATTTCTTTCAATTTCAAATCAGATCAGCCATAAGCCCATTAATTTTGTGGAAAACCTGCACCAGATTGGTGACCGATTCATTATTAAACACCATCAGTTCTGAGTTTAACAAGCAACTGAGATGTTTCACCCAAAATGAAAGAAAGGTTCCATTCCCACCGTGGATGAGCATTATAAGCAATATAGAAATTCTGTTTTTCAATAAATTATCTTTTCAGATAGCAGATTGACAAGCAGCTGGGAAGGAACTGAGAAAGGTACTATTGGAGGCAGACTGAAGTTAAGAAAAAGACAGGCAGCCAATAGCAAATTAAAATCCAAAATAGAAATTAAAATGACATTCTTCAGGAGAGTTAATGGAGCAGAGCTTGCATGAAAGTGAATGGAGGTCACCAAAGCAAATTTCTGCAGTACAACTGAAGGCTTATCATACTGAAAAGCATTTCTTTCACGTGCAGTAGATAGTCAATCATCAGGGAAGGGAGGAAGTGGAGGGAGGAGATGTAAAATGAGCAGTTTGTGATCAGAGGGAGTCAGGCAGTGGTCTTGATTTGGGGGAGTAGGTCACAATCAGAGGTGAGCATAAAAGAACCATCCCAATGTACAAGTATTTAACGTAAAAATTATATACCTGTGGCAAGTTCTAAGGGCAGGACTCCAAAGCCAGGAACTTGTTCAGGCAGGATCCCTATAACAAATCGGGATTCTCAGATCACTGTGAACACCAGCTTATACACAAGTAGATTGCTCTGTCCAGAGGCCAAATAAGTGAGGTCCAAAATTATCCAAGTGCTCTTGGACACTGGGTAACCCTGGCACTTCCCTCCTGCAACCATAGGAGGTATAAGACCTGTCCATCTCTTGCAGGCCCACCATCCAGGGACCTAAAGAGCCCTTTTAGGTGAGGCAGAGGTGCACCTGCACCTCTTCCAACCTGGTCTCCTGCTTTTAGTGCTCATGATGGGGCCTCCTCTACATTGGTGAAACCAAGTTGTAGACTAGGCGACTGTTTTGCAGAACACCTGCATTCTGTCTTCAACTGCCACATTGAGCTTCTGGTTGCATGTCACTTTAACTCTCCTTCCCGCTCCGACACCAGCCCGTCTGGCCTCAGCCTTCTCTATTTCCAGAGAGGACAGACACAAATTGGAAGCACGCCACCTCATATTCTGCTTGGGTAGCTTCCAACCCAATGGTTAGAACACTGAATTTTGCAATTTCAGGTAACCTATCTCACCCCCCACCCTCCCCCAACAGTGATCTCTTCCCAGACACACTCAGCTCTTCACCTAGTATTCGTCTCCCTTTGTCGGTCTCTACCATTCCCCCTCCTCCACCTGCCCATCATCCCCTCCCCATCTGGTTCCACCTATGAGCTGCTCTCTCCCTCCACCCCCACAACCTTGTACTGCTATATATTGACAATCCTTCCTCTTCCCTCTCAGTACTGATGCAGGATCTCAACCCAAAGTGTCAAATTAAACTTTTTGCCTCCACAGACGCTGCCTGACCATTGAGTCCGTCCAGTGTTCTGTTTCTCGCACACGTCCAGGCTCCCACGTGAACAACACGCCGGGCTGATGGAGGAACTGGAAACAAATTAAGAACAGGGTGGCACAACGTGCGGCCATTTGAACTGCTACCCTCAAAGCTCCGGTGACCGGGGTTCAATCCCAGTGACGTCTGTGTGGAATTTGCATATTCTCCCTGTGACCGCATGCATTTCTTCCAGGTGTTCTGGTTTCCTTCAGACCCTAAAGACACACTGGTTAGTCGGTTAATCGGCCGCTGTAAGTTGTGAGTAGGTGAGTGGTATAATCTGAGGGAAGTTGATGGATTCAGCACAGACTCAGTGGGCTGAAGGACAGTTTTCTCTGTTGTACATTTCTATGCCTCTATAAAATAAGAAACAGGCCTAGAAGTAGGCCAATCATCCCCGAGCCTATGCCATCATTCAATAAAATCCTATCTGACCCAAACTTGGACTCATTTTCCCACTTTCTCTACATACCCTTTGACCCCTTGTAATTTTTACAGCTCTCTGGGGTTGAGAATCTCAAAAATTCACAACCCCCCCCCACCCCCCAGAGAAAAAAAAAATCCTCATCTATCTTAAGTGGGTCCTCTGAATCCCTTTCCGAATGTTTTGCGTTTCAGTAAGATCATCTCTCATTCTCTATACTCCAATAAGTATGGTGCCAACTTGCTGAACCTCCCTTCTTGCACCAACCTCTTCAGTCCAGGAATCAACCTAACAAACCTTTTCTGTGCTTGCTCCAATGCAAGTAATATCCAGCCTTAAATATGGAACCAAAACTGTATGCAGTATTCCAGGCATTACCAGTGCCTGTAAAGTTGCATCAAAACTACATGCCTCTTGCAATAAAAGCCAAAGTTCCATTAGCTTTCCTAATTACTTGCTGCAGAGACTTGCAAACTTTGTGTTTCCATAAGACATGGGAGCAGAATTAGGCCATTTGGACCATCGAGTCTGCTCTGCCATTTGATCATGGCTGATTTATTATTCCCTCTCAACCCCATTCTCCTGCCTTCTCCCCGTAACCTTTGACACCCTTACTAATCAATAACCTATCAACCTCCACTTTAAATATACTCTCCACAGTCATCTGTGGCAATGAATTCCACAGATTCACCACCCTCTGGCCACAGAAATCCCTCCTCATCTCTGTTCTAAAGGGACGTCCTTTTATTCTGAGACTGTACCCTCTGGTCCTAGACTCTCCCACTACTGGAAACATCCTCTCCACATCCACTATCCAGGCCTTTCAATATTCAGTCGGTTTCAATGAGATGACCCCCCCCCCCCCCCCCCCCCCCCCCCCCCCCCCACCCACCCACATCCTTATAAGCTCCAGAGAGTACAGGCCCAGAGCCACCAAACACTCCTCATATGTTAACCTTTCAATTCCCAGGATCATTCTCATAAACCTCCTCTGGACCCTCTCCAATGGCAGAACATCCTTCCTTAGATATGGGGCCCAAAACTACTCACAATACTCCAAATGGGGTCTGACCAATGCTTTATAAAGCCTCAGCATTACAGTTTCATGTACTAGAACCTGCACATCCCTTTGGTACCACAAATATTTTATAATCTTACCACCTTAATCCATTTATGTAATAATATGCTCCATTTTCTTGCCTACACACTAAGCCAAATCTATATCCCCTTGCAGGCTGTGTCCTACTGACACCTTGCTAACTCTTTGTAGAAAGAGCAAAGTTGGCTACAGTGCACTCAGTCCCTTCATCCAAGTCAGTATTATAGATTATAAACATTTAGACCTGTGGCACCCCACTATTTATTGCCAATCCAAAATGACCCAGACATCCTGGCTCTGTGTTCTGTTAGTTAGTCACTCCCCATATCCATGTCAATATTTTATCCCAAATTGCTCTCTCTACCTAATGCAGTGAACTTTTAAATGGCATCTTATCAAATGCCTCAGGATATCCAAATATACAATAGCTACTGGGTTCCCTTTTACCCACTATCTGTTACATCTTCACAGGACTCCAGAAAATTTGTCAAACACAATTACTCTTTCATAAAACCATCTTGATTCTGTCAGAACACCACAAATTTTTAGAACTGGCAGAGTTCACAATTTTCTTCAACGATCAACCTTTAGTGAGATCAAATCACTTAGTACATAAAAGTATGGTGCCATGAAATCTAATATCCAGATGTTTATAAATATATAGGTCAAGAATTTGGCAGCCGTAAAGGCACATTAAAAAGGACCTGAACCACAGTTTAGATAACATTTTGTGGGCCTGAGGCCTTGTGCATTATTAAAAATAAATCTTACTCAAGGGGAGGTCTTTCTTTCACTCAGCATCAGCTAACATGACAAACAGCACCAACCAACAATTTATGATCCCATGTTCAGAAGCCTGAAGTTACCAAGTCTATAACCCCTGCCACACCAGCAACATCTTCACCTTAAAACGACTATAGAAAGCACGACTTTCTTTAACACAGTCCCTTAAGTTCGAAGACGACTTGCTTCCATTCCAGTTTTGTTGGGTCTCTTCCACTGATGGGACAAGTGGGTGGCCATTTTGAGATGCCGTAGTCCTTCTACCACTTACAGAAAGCCTCTGTGTACTCCCGTTGAATGACTTGACATTCTCAATACTGCTGTGACTGCTGAAGGAACTCAACGGGGCAGGCAGCATCTGTGGAGGCAGAGGGATTTTTGACATTTCAGGTCAAGACCCTGCATCAGGACTCAGGTCTATCCCTCTGCCTCCACAAATGTTGCCTGGCCCACTGAGCTCTTCCAGCAGATTGGGACACTCCAGCAGAGTGTCCCACTCTCTCCCACTGACCTCAGCCCTGATCCACTGACCTCCAGTTCCGCAAAGGTCCATCCCTAATATGTTGAGACCTATAATAAAGGCCCCAACCTCCACTCCACCCTCAGCGCCATGTTCTGACATCCCTCAGAACAATCTACAACCACATCCACTGCCCAACACAGTCACTTCCCTTACTCATTAATCCACACCTAAGCCACAATCCTTGTCCTATAGCAATGAGCACCCTATCCCCCACAATGCCTCTTCATTCCTCTAGAACCATTATGGTGAAGAATTGCAACTGGTTACCCATTAAGGAACTGTTGCACTGCAAGGTGTTCTCTTTCAAACAAGACCTATTAACTTCCCCAGTCTGTCTATATGGGTTTGTGCAAGTTAATTGAGAAAAACTTCAAAAGAGTAAGGAGTTCCAAGTGATGTGCTGGCCAGTGTATTGCTGACATGCACTTTACTGTGGAAAAAATGGTTGCTGCACTTGCCTCCAAAAGCAAAAGTAGCTACACTTCAAAAGCATGTAGGATGTCTTGAGTTAACCTGGAAATATTAAAAACATTTAAATAAAAACTTTCATTTTTCTTAAATCTAATATTCACCCATGCTTTATCTCCTAAAGTGTCCAATACTGATGGAGCAGGCAATGGATTTTCTCATCCATGCACCGTTGCACTGATTAATGACAATGGATTGATGGCAATGGTAACCTTCCAAGTTCTACATCATAGCTTTTGCTTGCACATCTATTCCTCAAGATAAATTTCATAATACTGCTAATTGATTGAGTGGGTTACAGATAATTACAATAATAACTTTCAGAGTCCTGCCACTGTAAGCTATTCTAGCTGTCAGCTTCACAAGGCAACCTCTGATGTATAGGATGTCTCGAGAGAAATACAAGAAGGTACACTGAGGAAAACGTCAATGCTTTTATTTCAGCATTAGAAATCCCAGTCATCATGCTGAAGTGGGGAGACGGGCATATATTAGGGCTGAAGGCAGATACAAAGTGTCACCGAGGAACTCCGAACTGAAATCCACATCTGCTACTACTTGAGACCTGGAATACTAATACCAACTCTATAACTATGATCTGGATTTTCCTCCAAAGGGACTCAGTAAAATTTAACTGCATGTATCCCAAAATGGGTGTGGCAAATTCACACCAAAGTTACCTGGCAAAATAAGTAGAATATATACATGACAGCAGGCAACCAGAAACAGGAAGCCAAATATCTTTGAAGGAAGATATTTTGATTTTGCACCAAACATGCAGAAGAATGCTTAAAAGTGCAATTTGTAGCACGGACTGGAGTGCGATGCTGTTTGAACCCCCAGATGAATCAGCTGCCTGTAGTGTTGTGCTGATTTCTCTCAGATGCCCTCAGTTTTACTCTCTGATATAATGTAAGTGGATACCACAGAAGAACAGTCGATAGGTTTGTGCATTGGTTCACGTCAAGTTATACATTCATGATATTGCAGTAATGAAGTTTGCAGCAATGATTATGCCCAACTGCTCAGCTCAATTACAGGTCCTGGGTTTTGAGACAAGGTGAGATTGGTGCTGTAATCAGCAGTTATTCACAGAAGTGATTAGGTCAGTAGCATTTTTAAACTTCACTGTCATCCTACTAAGAAATAAATTATTTCTACCATTAATCTTAATACAACTCATTCTTTGCATTACTTTAATGCCTTGTAAACTAATTTTCCCCCTGCATCTGGTTATGTTGCACTTTAATTACTGTTAACACAGGAATTTTAAGTGCACAGGTCTATCCAATTACAAGTAACCTTTGCTTAATATATTTAGAATAATCCACCCAAGAAAATTCCACTGCAAGTTAGAGAATATTTAGAAAAAGTGAAAAGCTGAAATCCTGACAGTACCTTAAATACAAAAATTATGCTTTCATGCCAGATTATATTTGACAAAATGTGGCAGTACAGTGAAAGCTGATGTTAATCCTGGGAAATGGCAATTCTTTGATTTTAATAAGGAAGAGTTCTAACTTTTAAGCAAAAAATAATATTGCAAGTAATAATCTGATCCTCCCCTTTTTAAAGCAATATGGCTATGTATTGAATCACTCCTTATTTCTTCACCTGTGCAATTGCATAAAATGAGATTGCATCAGTCCAGCCTGTTTCAATAATGTGCATTTATTCCATTAACTTATTTCACTATTGCACAATTCTAACAATGCATCATGTAGAAATAAGGCAGATTCTTGAGATCATGGGCCACTTGCTTCCAACCCAGTATCCGAGTTCTGAAGTAGTTAGTGAGGCCAACATGGGATCCACAAACTCTGCCACACGTGAGGCAGGAGGTGCTCAATGGGGCAGGTGGGTGACTCCTTCTGCTAGTTACACCAAATTCCCTGTGTGATTCTGATGAACTGCCTCAAGGATTTCAATATCATCCTGAATATTCCTCCTCCACTTTGAGCAGTCTTGGGCCAGGGATTCTCTTAATCAATGGGAATGTTGACAGAAAGCTTTGTGAACCTCCCTCAATCATGTCCTCCGTTCAGCTAGTAATCTCTTGTCGTGGGAGAGTTCAGAATAGTGTGTGTTTTTGGAGTCTAGAATCAAGCATGTGAATAACAAGAACTGCCTATCAGAGCCTTGTAATTAAGACCTCAATGTGAGGGATACTGGCCTGGGAGAAGACACCAATGTTGGCTTGTTTTTCCTGTAGTGGATTTGGACTTGGAAGATTTTGCAGAGACAGCATTGCTGATATGTCTTCAGTGCCTTGGGGTGCTTACTATCCCTAGTCCATATCTCAGAAGCATACAGGAGGGCAGGGATCACTCCTGGCCAGTACACCATGTGCTGTGTGCCAGTTTGAGATCTTGCTTTTCAAAGAAGTTTTTCATCAAATGGCCAAAGATGAACAAAAGCTGTTTTAGCACACTGGAGCAATAGTGAATTTCATCATCAACATCAACTCTCACTGAAAGATGGCTCCACAATAAATATTTCTTCTTTCCCCAGTGGTTTATTTCTGACCTTTGTTGTCAGAGGATAGCAGCTACAGGGTTGGCAGAGGACCTCTGTTTTGCAAACATTAAGTCTAAGGCCCATTCTCTCCTATGTTGGCATTGGAATCAACAATGACTTGGAGCTCAACCTTTGAACATGTGCATTTGTAAGCACTGTCAGTATATTGTACCTCAACAACTGAAGTCAATGTGACCTTGGTTCTGGAATGGAGCAAAGTAGGGTGAATAGCTTTCCATTTGGTTGAATAAATTTCCTCCATATCTGTCAATATACCTTCAACACTGTTGATTCTGTAAACCAGTTAGGTATTCTGAAAAAAAATGCTGTAGCTTATTTTGACACCAAATGCAAAGAGTGTATAATTGATCTGAATTATCCATAACTCAGGAGTTAAATTTTGCATAGGAAAATAGAATGCCGAATGTCTTCCCCTTGCAGGCCTATTTACCCATCTATTTTTCAAATTTTACCCTACAAAATTATAGCTGTGCAAAAATATAAGTAGAACTGCAAATATAGGAATTAAGTGTCAAAGACAGGTTTTAGTTCAAATACACAAATCACTGAAAAATATGCCTGAACATCAATGTTGTTGAAAGATTTCAGCCAACTGTTCATTATTATTCGTATCAAGCACTTCCCCTCTGACACGGTAAAACTCTTGTCCTTCGAGGAAAAGAAAGCATATTGTATGCAATTCAGTGATCAAAAGAAAATGTTCCTCTAAGACTCAACTATATATCAAAAGAATAAAAGCACTGAACCGTTATATTTTCCCTTTAAGATTGAGGCCAGGATAGAGGTCAGGATAGATACAAGTAAATAACTACCTGTCATTTCTACCACCTCTGGTAATGGTGTTATTAAATCCTGCACAGTCCAAAGAGAACAAGTTGCACATGAACAACTCCCCATTAGTTAGGTGCTAATAATATGAAACTATCTTTTTGTGCACTAGGATGGTCAATGTCACCCCATAAGTGTCCTTGCTATGCAAGGTGAAGGTGAGATTTAAGAGCTAGTAGAGTTAGAGATACTCACCACATAGCTGACCTTTCTTTACCAAATTATTCCCTCAAGCTGCTTATTTTAGCTGTATTGACAGATTCCACAAAGACAAAGTCAACGGCATCATTTATGGTGCTAATTAATTACTAATGAACTGCCAATGTCTTGACTGATCTCCATATTTATACTGGGATGGAATCAGTGTTGTAATATTGGAAAACAGTAAAAAAAAATAGACAATTAAAATGGTGTTCAAGACAGCCTAGGAAAAGCATATTCAGATAAAAAAAGTCAAGAACAAACTAAACACTAATGAGATACCATGGCTGATTAAAGCCACAAGGAAAAACAGAAAATAAAGGATAGCACATGGGCAGCAGAAGACAGTAAGAAAGTGGAAAATAGAGGTACTGGGAAAGAAGTTTAAGAAAGGCAAGAAGAGCTATGAAGATAAATTGAAAAGGAAATAAAACAAAATAGAATATAATTCTACATGCAGTAAGATGAGCTGGTCGGATGAAAATTTAGAAAGCAGGTGGTTGGGCCGGCTAAAATAAATAGTGATCCCTTAGAGGGAGTTGATAGTGGGAAGGTCAGAAAATGCAGGAACTTCGATCAATTATTTTGTTTTTTTTATTCAATTACAGTAGAAAATTACAGAGCAAAATGGGAGAAGGGACTTAAAAAGTTGAAACGTTATGCTAAATGTGGACTGAACCCTATTTAGACCATCTTTAGAGCCTTGTATTTATTTCTGATTGTCATATTATACAAAAGGATAGAGAGGCACTGGAATGGGGAACTATAATGTTTACAACGATAAGCTTACACACATCATGAAATGGTGAATGGGCTGGGTCTCTTTTCATTAATATGTTTCATATGGGCTTCCAGAACAAAACTGTGTTAGATAATAGACCTCAGTTTTATTCAGAAGAATTTGCACGTAAGGAAAAACAGTGCAAATTGGTAAATGTGCTGTCATTAAACAACTGCTTGATCCAAATTTTAAGACATATCAGTTAATACTGGGCCAAAAACAGGCAATTTTTCTGAAAACTTACTAAAAGACTCCCAACACTGGCAGAACATCACTTGAGTGGATGAACGCAAGACATACAGCCAAAATACCAGTCCGGCTAGTGGGCAAGACAGAAAACCTCTGGCAGGAAGTCAGAGTCAGGATAATTGACACTCAGCAAATGTTTAAACGTATTCCTTGAGAGCCCACTCCTGTTATCGTAAATTTTGAAAGAATCAGTCATCCGTGATAAATCAGTCCTAAAACTGAAGAGAATGTGATTGATATACAACCACAGATTGCTAGTCAATATCTCAACAAGAAAGCAGGGAGTTTTCAGCAGATGAAGGCACAATGGGGACCCTCAGTAACCTCTTGTTCATCTCCTGGGTCTGGGGGGCCCCAGCTCTAATCATTGCTTTTACCTCCCTACAGGGAAGTCCTTGTGGGTAGAAGACTTCTGCCAGAAGGTACCTTGGAACAAGCTTGCACTTCTTGTCATTGCAAATTTCATCCAAAGGCAGATTAAAACATGGTATTGCAGAAAAAAAAAGCATTTTCCTGATAAGGTCTTTTTGTTGGCTCAGCTCTGATATTTAACCAGATCTTCTTTAGACTTGCTTTATTCCCCCACTGCTATTGTCATAATTAGATAGCTTTTGGGGCATGCCTATAACACCGACTTTATCAGAACGTGCAAAAACCAGACAAGAGGTCTTGAGCACATGACAACATTAGTTTGCACTGCACTGGAGTTATCAGACATGCCGACGCCCGAACTACGTTGGGGGGTTCCACAAAGTCAGCAAGAGGTGAAAGAACAACACACCATATCTGGGGGCACTTGGAAAATAGCTAGCAAGTAACAATTCAGGTAATCCAGTCAGAATGTTACCTGCTACAATTTACAGCATATAAGTAATAAACATATCAGAGAAACAAGTTCTCATTATTTCAGTTAGGCTGAGGATTATGCACAATTTCTGCACTTTTGAACTTAATTAAACAGATAAGTTAGTTCTGGAACATCTTATGAACAGATCTTTGCTTTTGCCTTTCAAGATCGCTTTCACTTTAACACCTTGTACATTAGTATTCAGATGATATTAAAATGGGCAAAATATATTACATTTTCCTCATTGAATAGGTAGGATTTAAATAATTTGGTCTAACATTTGACCAAATATTTTAGCACGGCTCTAGTTGATTAGGTACCATTAATAGAACTTCCAGCATTCCCATCTGGGTGATGAATGAATGCAATCATTCCTGCATAATTGCCTAAAATGTCTTGGCATTTAGAAGTTGGATTATTACTCTTACATTTTTTCACCTATACAATGATCTGGGTGACAGTTTATCAATGTGTTAATTAGCAATGATTTATGTTTTATCTAACCATTATCTTTAAAATAGTCCAGTACAAAATGTACTCTACTCAAAAGATTCTGATTAGGAATCTAGGCAAAAGATTATTTTTGGTTAAAGTCAAGTTTACTGTCATGTGCACAGGTGCAATGAAAAACTTGCTTGCAGCAGCATCATAGGCACAAAGCATATAAGCAGGATTCACAAGAAAAACATCAATTAAGCATAAATGATACAATTTTTTTTATAGAACTTAAAAAAAGTCCACTTTAGTGTAAAGTGGTCAAAGTGTTGCTAAAGTGTAGTGATTAGGGTTTTCCCAGTTGGTCCAACAACCAAATGATTGAAGGGAAGTAGCTGTTCTTGAACCTGGTGGTGTGGGACTTCAGGCTTCTGTACCTCTTGCCCGATGGTAGCTGCGAAAAGATGGCATGGCCCGGATGGTGGGGATCTTTGAAGACAGATATTGCCTTCTTGAGGCAGCGCCTACAGTAAATACTACCAATGGTGGGGAGGGATGTGCTCATTATGTATTGGGCAGAGTCCACTACTCTCTGCAGCTTCTTATATTCCTGTGCATTCAAATTGCCATACCAGACCATGATGCAACCAGTCAGGATATTTTCAACAGTACATCTGTAGAAGTTTGTTAAGAGTGTTCGGTGACAAGCCGAACCTCCTAAGAAAGTAAAGATACTGGTGTGCCTTCCTTGTGATTGCATCTATGTGCTGGGCTCAGGAAAGGTCACCCGATATGTTAACGCCCAGGAATTTAAAGCTGCTGACTCTCTCCCCCATTGATCCCCCAATGTAGACTGGTGCATGTTTGCCATCCTTCCCTTTCCTAAAGTCAACAATCAGCTCATTAGTTTTTCTAACATTAAGTGAGAGGTTGTTGGTGTGACACCACTCAACCAGATGTCCTATTGCACTTCAGTAAACTGACTCATCGCCACCCATGATTCATCTAACAACAACTCACCCAAATTCAGTGAGGTATTCAGATACAGGTATTGTCTTAATCTTTTTTGTAATTCAATGAGTAATACAAGCAAATATATGTAGTTATATCAGCCATCAAGTACTTCATGACAAGGATTTCTTACTGTACTAAGTGAGCTGATTGTTAAAATGTCTTGTACTGTACTTTAGCATCTTCATTTTTTAGCACTTTCCTACATTATGTAACCTAGTTATTCACAATAAACCCAAACAGTGAAGCGCAAGCAAATGCATTTTTTTGCCTTGTAGCTGAATAATCAGACATCCTTTACATTTCTCTTCACCTAATTATAGAAACAAATGTGGATAAATGGCTTTATTGCTACAACAAACCTAGAAGAAAGTAATAAGCTTTTGAAGCACGGATCATTAATCTTCACATGTACTGAAGGAAGCTTTAATGGACACAATGTTCCATGACAAAATGAGCATTAGTTATGTGGTTTGTCTTGCTAGGGAATTGCCCTGCTGGGAAGGTGAAACTTTTAATTTGTAAGGAAAAACAAAAGGTGGTGGTAAAGTTTCCCTTTGGTGCAGAAAATACTAGTTTACAGCATCTGTGCATGGTTACATTGATGTTTATGAACATAAGCTTTTAAAATAAAATCACAATTTTATCCTGTGTTTTACAGCTGATTTAGAGAGAGTATTTGATTTTCCAGTATTTCTTTTTTCTAACTTTTGAGCCTAATCCCATAGTACATATGCAATTATATCTAGCCATCATTGATGTACTTGGACAAAGGGAAGTGCTGCTATGTCGTTGACATCACCAGCGAGACCCATGCAACTTCCTTCAGCAGCCTCAGGTTTAGTCTTCGCTGGGAGCAACGTGGAGCAGTCCACCGCCTCCCCTGGTATCAATGCACTCAGAGAATGGCTCTGACAGCCAGCATGGTCCCACCCTAAGTCAAACATGCAAAAAGAACCAGGAATTACTGAAAAATAAAATTGTTTAAAAAATTAACTAAAACACATTCAAAATACAAACACATTTAAACTAACCAACTTAAATCAACTATCCTCTGTACTTCCAGCAGTGTTTCTTTCCATTCATTACAAAGGGAAAACCTTGGCACAGGCTGACTGAGCCACAACAAAGCCCATCACAAACTCAGCTGTGCTTTCTAATCTTGAACATAACTTGAATTTAATGCTGTGCTTGAAAACAGAAATGCAAAACAACTACTTCGAGGTTTAGACAAAGTCAACTTCAAGGGAATGAGACAGAGAATTGTATGTTCCCATTAAAAATATGCCACTCAGACATGGCCCACATTCAAAGCCTTGGTCTAAAGACTCCATGACGTTTGGTGTAATTTTAGGTTTTAATCAGGACATGTTTTTTTTATTTTGCTTCCTCTCCACCACATCCCCAAATGTGTTAATGGGTAAAAGAGCAGAAGATCACTGGGAGAATGAGAAGAGAAATGGAACGGTGGGATACAGAGCAACATATCCCAGTTTGCAAATGGTATAATACTACATGACATTGTGAGTAGTCCAAACAAAAGCATTAAACTGCAGAGATAGTAATATATTCAGTGACAAAGCCAAACTGTGGCAAATGAATTTTAAGATGTGAGAGTTTATCCATTTTAGACTTGATCTCAAAAGTAGAGATCAGAGTACTTACTAAATGGTAAAAAGCTGGAAGTAGTAGAAATCCATACAGGCTCATTGGTTTCTCTATATAGATAAAGTGTCACAGCTAGTTACTGAAAACCCAATGGAATCCTACTCAAGTTATGATAGCTTCATGGTCCTACAGCTCTGATCTGAGCAGGGCTTTGTGAGGCTGAAGCTTAAATTCTATACAGCCTTCTGGACAAATAGCCCTTGGAAAGAATATAGCCTGGATTTACTGGAATGATACCCGGGTTCCAAGATTTAAATTACATGAAATTTTGCACAAACCAAAGTATATTTCCCTGGAAACTAGATGGTTGAAGTACGATTTAAATGAAGGTTATAGGATGATAAAGGGAACTGTTAGGGTAGATTGAGAGACTGTATACCCATTGGTTGGGAAATCTAGGACCAAGAACAAAGTCTAAAAATCAGAGCCAGGCAGAGGATGGTGGAAGGCCAAGATTCTCTTCCACAAATGGTAACTGGTGGCAGGTCAATTGATATTAAATCAAAAGGTTGGTTTATGTTTGTTAAGTTATTATAATGTATAGAGAAAAGAATGTATGGAGATAGGTCACAGACCAACACAATGAAAGGCAGAAAAGTCTCAAACAGCTGAAAGGCCTGCTCCTAGTTTGATGTTCTGTGAATTGCATTCAATACCCAGGCCTAGAGATTCCACGTTTCTCCAGCATAATTTCAGCTTTTAACAGGGCAAGTCCCTTTTACTGGAAATTATTTCACTCCCCACTGCCTCCAAAACAAAATTCATCTCTTCCATCACACCTTCAGGTCCTTCCTGCTGTCTGACTGCCGAGTACCAAATCAATTTACTGTCATGCATCATGAGTCACAGAGTCAGAGTCGTCCAGTACAGAAACAAGTCCTTCAGCTCACCACATCCACGCCAACCTTTTTTGCCTATCTACGCTAATCCCATATGCCTTCATTATGCCCAGATCCTTCTATGTCTTGAAGGGCATGAGGTCCAGTGTAGTGCAGATCTGGATTTACTGCTTTCACACTGGCAAGGCGCAAATATGCCAGGATCATCACCAAAGAGCTTCTGAAGAGAAAGAGCATGGAGTGCCCCACACCTTGAAATTCAGCCCTTTCTAACCATTCATTGTCAACAGATGTATTGTAGATTATTTTATAAAATTGCTAGTCTGATGCTTAGATTCATAATGGTGCTTGGACAGGAGTAAAAACCCTAGACTCGGATGTAATTGGGGACGTGATGATAGTTCTGATTTACCTGCTGTCGTCCTGGTTTCTTACTGAAACCTGCATTTGAAGGGCAGTATTCTAACACAGTATATTACTCCTTCTTACAAAAGCTTCCTGTCAATTACCATTCTAATAGGTATGCAGACTAGTAGCCCAATAAAACTCTTATGTAAATACATCTGCAGTTACTGGCCATTAGCTACACTCCACTGGCTTAACAAGTTCTGAGAGTTTTAAACATGAAAAGTAGCACTTTTTTCTAAAGATACCAAAGTACAAGCTCTTCACTTAGCTTCAATATTTAGAATACTTCAATGTAGTGCACACTTTCATTACACAACAGAAATAGAGTTAAATATCTGGGCTAATATGGTGATTAATATCAAAATAAAATGCAATCACATTATCACAAATCAAACCCATTTATAAAGTCATAGAATTGTAGTCCAGCAGCAAAATACTACAGATGCTGGAAATCAGAATTAAAACAAAGATCTTCAACTACTCAGCAAGTCAGGCAGCATCTATTAAGAGAGAAATAAGAGTTAGCATTTCAGGTGGTTGACCTTTCATCAGGACTCTGATAGAATTATACTATATAGATAGGCATGGTGGTCTGAATGACCTCCTATATCAGCTCTTTGAAAGAGTTGTACAGTTCGTTGCCCTCCCCCGCCCTTGCTCCATAGATCTACAAATTAATCCTCCGAGTGTTTATGCAGCTTCAAAATTCCAACTGAAGCTTCTTCCACCAACTGTACATGCAATGTACTCCAACTCACAACAGCAAACTGGATTACAAATAATCCACGTCTCCCCTTTAAGTTTGTGTCTATTCAGCACCGACTATTTCTGCAGAATTCAAAACCACATTTGTTTCTGAATTCCTGGACTTGGTGGGGGGGGGGGGGGGGGGGGAGGGTGCGAAGGGAAAGAGAAGAGAATTTTTTTTTGAACATCAGTTTATAAGTTAGATGAAATGCACAGGATTCCCGAACTGTTGTCAATGCTGCATATTTAAAAAAAAGTAATAATTTAATGATAATGAAGCAATTTTCTAACATCATTAGATTTTGCAGTTAATTCAGAATAAAGACATTTTTCGATGCTTTATGTTTTGGTCTCCCAATCTGATTAATTACCATTGGACTAGGTTGAAAGTCAACAGAGATGCAAATCATTCTTAAAGTGATAGATGATTATGTGCATATTTTAACTAGCAACATATTATAACTTCTAATGAATGGCCTCAAGTAAAACGGTCTTTTAAATTGCCATGCACTTAAATTGATAAATATGGGAAACTGAAATGTTGGTCATTTTACTTCTGCTTCACAGAAAGCAAATGTCAGATTGTTGAATCCATTGCCAAAATTAAAAATCTTTCTAAATGCTTCAACAAAACAGTTCACACTCATAAGAAAGCAAATTAACCATGCAAGCCTGCCCATGGGTTCATCATTGATCCACTAAGCCTAACGTAGAAATCAGTATTTCTCTTTCTGCTTCTAGTTTGATATTTCACTGCTTCCGCCTATCTGCCTTTTCCTTCCCCAACCCCCCTACACCCACCCCCCCCCCACCCAAAATATACAGTTGAGTTTTCTGTTTAATGGATCCATCTTCCAATAAGACTCATTTATTTTGGTCCAAAGGCAGGCTCCCCTAACGCAGAAAAAGATGGAAGAGAGGCAGCTGCACAGACACTGACAAACTGGGATGGAAAGTCATGGAAAGACCAAGGCATTGAAAGAAAGACTAGAAGTACAGGAGGCCCACTTGTTGATTATCTAGGCCAGTTGTGTCACTCTCTTCACTATATCTTCCACCAAATGTATCCTGAAGCAAGTTCTTTGCTCTGGACTTCATACCTCTTTAAGAGGCAAAGATATTCATAGCCTGAGGGCAAACGACTATTAACTGTGGGGAAAAAAAGCTGATTCCACAAAGGGTCTTTAAATTAAGTATTGTGTGATGGAAGGTGAACAGTTAACTCGAGTAGGCAGACTTGTCATAACAAGCTGCAAGCATACTCAAAAGATTAGTTTCAGTTTTCAGCAATGAAGGAATTAGGAATATCTTAAGGTGGGTGTGAATGTTGAAGGCATGAAATTTAACAGCCAGCATACACCACCCACTCACCACCTACTGGGACAATGCAGGTGGATGTGAGGGAAAGGGACAGAGCGCACGCACCACATTCCTGCCCTGCGCTGCTATTTCCTGTTGTTCAGACATGGAAAGACTCCCAGTCCTGGGAAAGACGGACCAAATTAAGTAATATTGTCACATCCTAATGACATTTTTAGAATAACACCAAATCTAACAGTAGCCTGAATGGTACGATGTGAAATCACCACAATATAATGGGCATAGTAGACCAGAGGCCATCAGTACAAGTGTGGCAGGAGTTCTCAGTCAGTGGTCCTAAGGTGAGAAACGAGCTCTGTATTATGCAACGAGTTAGCAAAGGGCTGCCTGGCGATCAGATGTAGTCAGGGTAGGGAAATAGAGGCCTGATGCCTGTTAACAAAGTCATCCTGTTTCCCCTCTGGGTTTGGATGGATTCCATCCACCACAGGATGCCTGAGAAGGGGAAGGGAGCAGAGGGCAATGCTTATTTCACTTGCTGGATGCTGAACAAACACACACAGTTCTTGTTTGGTGCGTGCACTCCCCAGATTTTGGATTCTGCTCTTCTGTTACTTGAACCATAATGTCAAATAATTAAATGTAGTCATTTTCTCTGCCCCCACCCCTCCCGTCCCTGGTTCCAGACTAAGATGGAATCAATAGAGAGAAGGGACATAGGGTCAGAAGGACTGGAATCCTTATGGGTGGAGCTAAGAAATGGCAAGGGTAAAAGGACAATACTAGCAGTTACATATAGACCCCCTAACAGCAGCCGGGATGTGGACTATAAGTTACAGCTAGAAATACAAAAAGCATGTCAGAGAGACAATGTCAAGATAATTATGGAGGATTTTAACATGAAGGTGGATTGGGAAAGCCAGGAAGGCAGTGGATCTCAGGAGAGCAAGTTTGTGGAGTATCTACGGGATGGCTTTTTGGAGCAACTTGTTGATCCAAAAATCCAGGGGATCAGCTGTTTTGGATTGGGTGCTGTGTAATGAACCTGAGGTGATTAGGGAACTAAAGGCAAAGGAACCATTAGGAACCAGCGATCACAACATGGTTGAGTTCAGTTTCAAATTTGAAAAGGAGAAGCTGATAGCAGATGTGTCAATATTTCAGTGGAACAAAGGAAATTACAGTGGTATGAGAGAGGAACTGGCCCAAATTGATTGGAAAAGCTAGTTGGAGGGATGGCAGAGCAGAAATGGATGGAATTTCTACAAGAAATAAGGAAAATGGAGGATAGATATATTCCAAGAAAAAAGATTATGAATGGAAAAATGGCACAATTGTGGATAACGAGAGAGGTGAAGGCTAAAATAAAAGCAAAAGGAGGGCATACAAGGAAGCAAAAATTAGTGGGAAAACAGAAGACTGGGAAACTTTTAAAAGCTTACAGAAAGAAACTAAGAAGGTCATTAGGAAAGAAAAGATGAATTATAAAAGGAAATTGGCAGATAATATTCAAAAAGATACTAAGAGTTTTCTTTAAATACATGAAGAGTAAAAGACAGACACGGGTTGACATAGGACCAATTGAAAATGGTGCGGGAGAGATTATAATGGATAACAGAGAGATGGCAGAGGAACGAAATGAGTACTTTGCATCAGTCTTCACGGTGGAGGACATCAGCAATATACCTAATAGTCAGGGGTCTCAGGGGATAGAACTGAGTTCAGTCAAGATCACTAGAGAGAAGGTGCTAGGGAAGCTAAATGGACTAAAAACAGATAAGTCTCCTGGACTGGATGAGATGCACCCCCGGGATTGAAGGAGGTGGCTTTAGAGATTGCGGAATAGCTAGAGGTGCAAGGCAAGATAGGTCCAAGCCAGCATGGTTTCGTGAAGGGAAGATCCTGCTTGACCAACCTATTGGAGTTTTTTTGAGGAAATCTCAGATAGGGTGGATAAGGAAGAGGCTGTAGATGTTGTGGATTTAGACTTTCAAAAGGCCTTCGACAAGGTGCTGCACAAGAGGCTGATTAATAAGGTGAAAGCTCATGGAATTACAGGTAGGATATTATAATGGGTGGAGCGTTTGCTGGTAGGCAGAAAGCAAAGGGTAGGAATAAAGGGATCCTGTTCTGGTTGGCTACCGGTTACTAGTGGTGTTCCACAGGGGTCGGTGTTGGGGCCGCTTTTTTTTTAAACTTTGTACATGAATGATTTGGATGATGGAGTAAATGGTTTTGTGGCTAAGTTTGCAGATGACAGCAAGATAGGTGGAGGAGTAGGGAGTATTGAAGAAACAGGAAGGTTGCAGAGAGACTTAGATAGTTTAGGAGAATGAGCAAAGAAATGGCAGATGAGATTCAATGTTGAGAAATGTGCCATTGTACACTTTGGAAAAAGAAATAAACGAGCAGATTATTATCTACATGGGGAGAAAATTCAAAGTACAGAAGTACAAAGGGACTTGGGGGCACTCGTGCAGGATACCCTAAAGGTTAACCGCCAGGTCAGATTGGCAGTAAAGAAAGCGAATGCTATGTTGGCATTCATTTCCAGAGGTATAGTGTATAAAAGTAAGGAAGTGTTGATGAGGCTCTATGGGGCACTGGTGAGGCCTCATTTGGAATACTGTGTCCAGTTTTGGGCCCCTTATCTTAGGAAGGATGTACTGATGTTGGAGAGGGTTCAGAAGAGATTTATGAGGATGATTCCTAGAATGAAAGGGCTTACTTATGATGAGCGTTTGTCGGCTCTCAGACTGTACTCACTGGAGTACAGAAGAATAAGAGGGGACCTCATAGAAACATTTCAAATGTGGAAAGGACTGGAATAGAGTAGATGTGGTTAAACTCTTTCCCTTGGTGGGTGAGTCCAGGACTAGAGGGCACAATCTTAGAATTAGAGGGTACTGGTTTAAAACAGATGAGGAGAAATTTCTTTAGCCAGAGGGTAGTGAAATTATGGAATTCTTTGCCACGTACAGCTGTGGAGGCCCAATCATTGGGGGCATTTAAGGAGGAGATAGATGGGTATCTAATTAGTCATGGTATCAAGGGATATGGGGATAAGGCCAGAATTTGGGGTTAGATTGGAATAGTTTTTAGTTTAGCTCACGGAGCAGACTCGATGGGCCAAATGGCCTACTTCCGCTCCTTTGTCTTGTGATCTTGTGATGGACAACCCATTTCTTCATATAGCATGGAGGCAGGCCCCTTGGCCCACTGAGATCATGCTAATCATCGACACCCATTTTATGCCATTTTGTTCTCCCCACATTCCCATTAACTCCTGCCAGGTTCTATCACTTGCAAGTGGTGATCCCCCCACCCTACCCACCCCCCCCAAAGGTCAAGAGATTCCTTGCTCACAGTGACCAGGTGAGAGGCCAGTGAGTGGAAGGTTGGAAGGTCACTAGCTAGGTGTGCAGTGAGCAACTCCACCAGTCTAGCTACCTTCCAACCTGGGCAGCTACAGCAGTAACTGTACCCAATGAGTTGTGAAATTCCATGTTGGGGAGGGCATCGGCTTGGAACAGTGAACAGGCTTAATGGGGCAAATCGACTTTTACTGTCCAGAGCCAGTGCAATTTACTCTGACAAAAGGTGAATCTTTTTAATTAAATGGTCCAATGTCTGACAATTAGAGGGCATAGGTTAAAAGCAAAAGGGGAGACATTTCAAGGAGATCCGAGAGGCAAGTTTTTCCACACAAAGGATGATAGATATATATGGAATGAGCTGCCAAAACAGGTAGTAGATACAATTACAATATTTAAAAGGCATTTGGACAGGGATAGGAAAGGAATAGAGGAATATGAACCTAATGCAGGCAACCTACCAAATATTTAAGGGCCTGGATAAAGTGGAGGTGGAGAGGATGTTTCCAGTAGTGGGAGAATCCAGGACCAAAGGGCACAGCCTCAGAAGAGAAGGGTGTTCCTTTAGAACAGAGAAGAGGAGGAGGAATTTGTTTAGCCAGAGGGTGGTGAATCTGTGGAATTCATTGCCACAGACAGCTGTGGAGGCCAAGTCATTGGGTATATTTAAAGTGGAGGTTGATAGGTTCTTGATTAGCAAGGGCATCAAAGGTTACAGGGAGAAGGCAGGACAATGGGGTTGAGAGGGAAAAATAAATAAGCTATGATCGAATGGCAGAGCAGACTCGATGGGCTGAATGGCCTAATTCTGCTCCTGTGTCTTATGGTCTAAATTTGATTAGCATAGATAGGCATCACGGCATGGACGAGTTCGGCCTAAGGGTCCATTTCCGTGCTGTACAGCTCAATGACTATGCTGTTGGTAAAACTTATGGCACAGTGAGCAAGGCCAAGCTGAGTGGAAAAAAATAAACAGGGTTTTTTTCTCCTTACCAACCCCTCAAGGATATTTCAGGCCTCTCGTCCACTGGGCTTCTACCACTGATCACAGATGTGATGGCCCTTATTATGCCTCCCTCAGTTGGGTCTCTGGTGGGTGCCCTGTTCCTCCTCTAGGTTTGCCTCTCATCACCCACACATCACGTTGATGTCTCTGAAATCTACTTGAAGCATAACTAACAACTTGGAGCTCAGATACGAGAGTTCATGGTTCCATGCTCCAATTCCTAGCCAAGTTAAAGCAAGTCCTTGACTTTCATTGTGACATTTGATAGCACTTTCTGCTATTGAATCCAGAAGTAGTTCATGTTGAAAAAAGTTCCATTTGTTATAAATATGAAAGTGCTGGCCTCATTACAACTTTGAATAAGCTCCCTAAGAGCTGGCCTCATTACAACTTTGAATAAGCTCCCCAAGGGGGAATGTATTTAATGGTTGTGTGTCACGAGAAAATGACAAGCATCTTTCTACAATTCTAATTATTTACATCCAAGAAAACTGCAATTTGATTTTATCCCCAAGGAAAAGGTCTCTGTTCTAACTAAAAATCAATAATAATTCCATTACCAAACAGTTGCTAAATATTTTCTGAATTAGAATAACATTTGATTCTAGGAACAAATTCTTGGCTAATCACCCTGATTGATCTCAGTTATCAATTTTGAAGTTAATGTTCAAGACAATTTTGTAATCTGACAGCTTAAATTTGAGGGGTTGAAGGCTGATGTATTTAGATATTTTGACCACCTATACTGTGTAGATGGTCAAAAGACTAATTTCATTTATCAGCAACCATGGAATTAGGAACATCTTAAGGTAGGTGAGAACATCGAAGGCATATTGAGCATATTGCTGTGTTGTGAAACAGAACATCAGAAAGATCAAGATTCAAATCTTGGTCCGTATTTTACTCACTGGACTCAACAGAATGATACCGGAAATACCACAACTGGCTTGAACATGTTCAGGAAAAGTAGGAGCAGGAATCTGACCATAATCTTCAGGACATGCTGAGCATGTAGTTGTTGGGTGAAAGCAGGATCAGGTCCAACTATGTGCCTCCTGTGCTCAAATAGCCCACTCACACCAGCTTCTGGCTGCAGAGAAGAACTTCAGGAAGGAGGCAAAATATTCTTATAGTTCTACTCTACTTTCCCCCAATAATCATTATGATTTTCATGGTAAAGGATGGGGAAATTGAATAAATCTGCTGAAATGTGGACAGGATTATTGAAAAGACACGAGTGTCTGGGGAATATTTTAGCCAGCTAGGAGGCAGGAAGAGGTGCATTTTAAATGCTCTGCAGCGAATTCAGTCAATTACCTGTGAGCAATGATCGTTCCTGAGACAGGCTCCCCAACGCAGACAAAAAACTCATCTGGATGCCAACAATCAGGGCCACTTCAACAGAGTAAGGAGAACTCCTGCCACCAAAGATACACCAAAAGTTTTTCCAAAATAGAAAATCCTGGACTCAGTATCCCTATTCACACATGAAAAACAGGCATTTTGTTAAAAGATGATCAATCTGTTGGATAATACAATGCGGACAATGAGATTTCCCCCACAGTTCAAAGGGGCTTACAACAACATGCACATTTGATACAAACTGTACTGCAGTTAAGTACAGGTCTAAGCCAAGTCAATGGATATAACATCCACCACTGCTAACTTTATTTTCCATGACACTTTCCTCTGCTACCTTTCTGAAGATGTTAAGTTCTTAATAGGATGTCATTCTGCAAGTTCCAATTATCTTTCTGTATCTTGCCCCAGTCATCATTATATGTCTACGAGTTCAGGCTGTAAATCAGAGCAGGTCATTTGACTGCATGACCCTCTTATTGATCTAGGGATCATTGGATAGTGATCAGGAATAATAATTGTTAGTGATTTTACCCTTGTGAACCTAAGCTTGTTGAATCCAATTCAAGCACAGCCTTAGCCAAAATCAGCAGCACAATACAAATCATCCAGTGACACTGGCATGACTAATGTAAAAGGAGATTTATACAGGTTTCTACACATCTACTTTTATGTATTATTCAAATAGCTGGATTCTACTGATCTATGGAACCACTGGTTAGTTGTCATGTGCAAATCTGTGCGTGCCTTACTTCTGAATCTGTGTAATGCAACTGGGTGTACAGAATGCACAGAGCCCACATATCTGGACTCAGGTGCAGAAAGGGGCAAGTTGTGTGTGGTCACAACTGGCTAATGGTTTTGTGGCAGGATGCAGGAGATTAACAGTGAAGGCATTGGGCTGGGGTCTGGTAGTGGTTCTGAAGAACACCATGAGGAGGTGATAATGATATAAGCTTTGTTATATTCTCAAAAGGGATCTATCTGTGAGAGAATCCAGAGGTAGATCCCCCTTCTACGTCTTTCACATTTCACAGGAGTCGGTCTTCTTGTGAAGGTTTGTTTTTGCATGAATGATAGTGGTCGTGGCCCAATATACACAAATGTATAATTCTCTCTCTCAAATCAATCTTTATTTCTGTACCTGATTTGACATCGCCTTTCCCAATTTAATTAATGATTCCTGCACAATTTCCCTACTAATCACACAAAACCTCAATGTGATAATTTATGGAGAAAGAGTGACTGAAGTTTATGGTGTTTACAGGCTCTTTGGTTTTTCTGTTTATTGAACCAATTAACAGGGGTCAAGTAACCAACAAAATACCCTTTATTGAAAGCAATCAACTCACAACTAACAGCAGGGGCTGGTACAACAATCAAATGACACCATGCAAAACACTCAGTTGATCAAAGCAAACAAACCCTCCAAAAGACAATGTACCCAATGTACAGAAGTAAAATGGTGTGTGCAGTTGCACCCTGCTGCTCAAACACAGACCCATTGGGTTCCATAGAACAACATTTTGGAAGCACAGTACAATGTGTGTGTGCATATATTGTGCATATGCAACAGAATCCAAATTTCTAACCCAGTTCTTGGCCAATTCATTGGGCTTCTAGCAGCTGGAAATTCAATTTTTTTTTTAAAATGCAACTTTCTTTCAGGACGATCTACGTCTGGTAATTTCATATCACTCTGAAAATTCAACTGAGCATAACCTGTCACAAATCAACCTTTTGAGCCCAATTTAATTTTCTCATCAGGATCATACGTGATGATCCTTTTGCAATGCTCCTTCTGGAGCACCATGGAGGAACTTGGACAAGGGTTGTGCTGGTCACTCCTTGGGCTACATGGTCTCCTCCCATGGTGCCTTCCTGGTAGAAATGCAGGTAATTATTTACCTACATCCTTGGGCCCTTCTCCACCCTCAGTGTCCCACTAGATCTACACTTTCCCTTTACCCCCATCTGGCCCAATGATTCTACTCATTTTACTGCTGGCACTAATTCTACCCCCACCTCACAACAATTTTACAACATACAATCCCCCACAATTATCTGGCCTCCAACCCAACCACTGCTCCCAGCTTCCACAGCCCTCATCCACAAGATGCCAGCCTCTACTCCCAATCCCTCCTCGTCTCTTCATTCACAACCTAAAACCATGCAATACCTGGTATGCTGCAACTCGGACTTCGGGCCACCCTTGTCAAAATCATACACAGCCACTCTAGAATTTCTAGGCACAGATGTTCTCTGCCTTAGCTGTTGCTCCAGCAGTAGGTACACTTTCAATAGCTCAATATATCAAAAGTTTAAAAACTGAAACATGCAAACAAATCTGGCTAATGGCAAACACTGTTAGATGACAGATTACAGCAAATTATGGTCTGTCAATACAAAATTAGATGTAGTTTGGTCTATATCTACTGTGTAATTACAGCAACGTTCAGTGCATTTCAATAGTGACTCAGACATTGTTGCTGTTTTCTGCGAAGCTAGTAGGAGAGTGATACATCTCACACAGCAGCTTTTGGACATCTATGATTAATGGCCATTTTTCAACTACTCGTTCATAAATAGTACCAAGTGCTATTAGACTTGCCATCGTTTACTGAGTGAAATCTGGCCCAGAGTAACATGCTAACAATTCAATTATGCTGGAGACCCCAAAAAAAATTTAAATGAAAAGTTAACCCTTAACTTGCTGTAAACTTGAATATTTATTTTGAAGTATAGTATAAAACATACCACAACTCAATATATGACTGAAATGAGAACTGCTACATTTAATAGCTGGGAAGCAGCTGGTTACAAAACAATTATCAAATTATTTGTATACAAAATCAGAAAGGTCAATTGAAATCATCTTAAAACAAATGAATTTAGTACCTTGCTATGAACTTGCTATCCTCTAAAAACATACTGCAAGCTTAAAGTGCAGTATTACCTTGTTCCACTGAACAGACTTTAAAACTGAATTAACAGTAGTTAGCTGTGTTATCTAGAGGCACAATTATTCCTAATTGGAGATATTGAAATCACCTGTCTTTAGCAACAGTTGGCAAATGAGTGCAAACTATCTTTCCATGATGACAATAGTATTGTGAGGTAATT